>NC_064855.1:104125851-104418351 GCF_024139225.1 Suncus etruscus | reverse complement strand
TAGCTAACTGAAAAAGTTTTATTGAGCCAGAGATATCTAGTACATTATTTATACATTTGCTTGTCAACTGTGTTAGAAACTAGAATGACTGAAGATTAGATAGCATGTGGAATTTGTTGTCACTGTAAATGCAAAAGAATGAAACTAATGAAATTTACAGGCAAGATTAAGTATCTTGGAAGAAAATCCTGCAGACAATAGTAGGACATTATTTTAAGAGAGTTAGCAGATCATGATTCTGATGTTCCAGAAAATGGTGTTTTGTGGAGAAATATGAACACTGGTGAAAATGAGTGCCATAAAATCTTAGATATACTGTGATCAATTCACATTTTGCATGCATTTTCCCTTCTTTTCCCTATAGAATGTATATAATATTCCCTATATATATTCATGCTCAAGTCATAACAAGTTTTAAAGAAGACATATAACATATACAAATAAATACACATATACAGAATAATTTTATTTGTGTGTATCCAATAATAATATATGAATATACACATGTCCAACTGAATAAGTTTAAAACAAAATTCAATGTGTACAAAATGTGTTCTTTTTGTAACTGTTGTTAGAAAATTGTTCTTGAGTTTCAGTCATATAATGATTATTATCCTTCACCAGTGCACATTTTCTGCTACCAATGTACTCATTTTCCCTTCCCATCTTCCCCCACCCATTTTCCTGTTGCCTATGGGACAGGTATTTTACTTCCCTTCCTCGATCTCTTTATTTTTGATACTGTTCATTGCACACTGTTAACAAAGAGGTACCATGCACATCACATTATCCTTTCAGCAAATTCTTATCCTGAGTGGTCAATTCCAACTATCATTGGCACAGACTGAAAATTCATTACCCTAACGGTATTCACCAATTTTATTATTCACCAGATATTTTCAATCTTCTAACCATGGACAAGTCCTCTTGCTCCTCATTTCTCTTATTTCTGAGTATTATTACCTTGCTATCTTTTATTTTGTGCAAGATTTTTGGTAGAAGTTTTATGTGATTATGCGGTTTGTCTTTTTTGTTTTTGTTTTTGTTTTTGTTTTTGGGCCACACCCGATAATGCTCAGGGGTTACTCCTGGCTATGCACTCAGACGTTGCTCCTGGCTTGGGGGACCATATGGGACACGGGGGGATCGAACCTTGGTCCGTCCAAGGCTAGTGCAGGCAAGGCAGGCACCTTACCTCTAGCGCCACTGCCCTGTCCCGGTTTGTCTTTTCTTAATGTAGATCCTTTGGTTCTTCTTTTAATGTTGCTTTTTTAAGTCTAAAGTTCCTGAAATAATGTTTGTCCATGAAGTAGTTTATAATTCTTTCAAACATGAAAAAAAGTTTAGCTGGATAAGTATTTTTGGTAATGCATTCACTATATTGATTTTTTTTAAAGCCCACCACAGCCTTTGGGGCCTGGAGGGTTTATTTTGATAAATCTGCTCTGAATCTTAAGAATGCTTCTTTGTATGTGATATGCCTTTTTGATCATGCTGCTTTATATATTCTATCCCTGTCTATGGTTTTTATCATTGTAATTAGGTTGTGAATTAGGGTTTATTCTTTGGGTCAAACCAGTAGTCTTTGAGTCTCTAGGATATGGGTACATGCACTTCTTTGGAAACTTCTTACTAATAATGTCTGTTTCTTTTTAATTAAAGTTTTGTTCCTGCCTTTCTGGAACTCATGATTCTTCTGTGCTTTCTGTTTAATTTAACCCAAAGTTTAATTTTTATCTGTTCTATTATTTTAAATATTTTTTTTCTATTTTTCATTTATTTTTTTAAGACATTTTTTCCAGCATTTTCTGTTGTCTGGAGTTGTTATGCAGCTCACCTTCCAGCTTAGTAATCCTGTCCTCAGCAGCCATTATTCTTCTGGTGAGGCCTTCACATGAATTTTTCACTTTGCCTACCACGTTTTTTATTTCTGTCATATCTGTTTAATTTTTTTCTCATTCTACTCTCATACCCTCTTGAATTTTATTGATTGTGCATTCTCTGGCTTCTTTGAGTTTTATGAAGATCCTCCACATTTTATCCCTAAAGTCCTTATTAGAAAGGTTTATGAGTTGTGTCATTAGTACTACAATATTTATTCACTAGATTCACTGTGGATCTGCATTGCTTTACCAGGGTGATTTTCGCAATATGTTTTTTTTTTTTTTACCCCCCTGTTGTTGTTGTTTTTAATTTGTAGTGTTGGGACTGCATGGCTAAAAGAAATGTGTGCTCTTTCATAATCATTTTCAGACACAAAAGAAAGAAGGGCTGGAAGTAACAGCTCACCTCATGAAGCTCACCACAAACAGGGATGAGTTTAGTTAGAGAAATAACTACATTGTGAACTATACTAATAATGAGAATGTATGAGGGAAATAGAAAGCCTGTCTAGAGTACAGGCAAGTGTTAGGTGGGGAGGAGGGAGATTTGGGATATTGGTCATGGGAATGTTGCACTAGTGATGGGTGGTTTTCTTTACATGACTGAAACCCAAACACAGTCATGTATGTAATCAAGGTGTTTAAATAAAAATAGATATAAAAAAGAAATGTGTGGTCTCATGCTTGTTTCTAATGACTAGCTTGAATTCTAAATAACCCTTTTGATTCCGAAAGCTGCTCACAGTCACTGTAGCTGCTGGTCTCTGCTCTTGCCTGCCTTGGTGTAAGAACCTTAATTGAAAATGCAGGCTGGGTCTCTAGGTCCTACCTGAATTGCCAAGGAAATGGGACTGAGCTGGGAGAAAAGATGCTCACACGTAGAATGGCGCTCAGGACTCCATGCTGAGACTGGCAGGCTAAGATGGCTGTATCCATTACACAGCCATGCTGATTGTTTGATCACAGGGCTCCAAGTAGCTTAGCAGCACTCCCTCAGTGGAGCAGCTGCACTCTGTGCCCTGTGAGTTTGGCGATGGGATTGGACCTGTGCGTGCTGATCTCCAAAGATCCAGCAGCAATTTCTCCATGCCTCCGCTGCAATATCTTTTTTTTTTTTTTTTTTTCTTTTTTGGTTTTTCAGGCCACAACCATTTGATGCTCAGGGGTTACTCCTGGCTAAGCGCTCAGAAATTGCCCCTGGCTTGGGGGGACCATATGGGATGACGGAGTATCCCCTGATCCTTGGCTAGCGCTTGCAAGGCAGACACCTTACTTCTAGCGCCACCTCGCCTGCTGCAATTTCTAATGTCTGTGACCTGTGAAACCTGTGATTTTGGCCTGAAAATGGGCATGATGAATCTGATGGAATCCAGAGCTCCAGTCTGCTGGGACAAACTTGGAACAATGTTAAGGTGCCACTAACTTGTATTCCTGCTTTTTCTTTCTAGGAGCTTGATTTTCAATTCAATGATGGCTGGGGTCAAAATTTTGCTCTTATATCTGTAGATATCATAACATTTGTCCACAAAAAATAGTGTAATATCTTTCAGTGATTTTTTTCTATAAGAACTGAGGTAAATTAGCAAAATGTGCCTATAATTAAAAATTATATACATTGACAAGTGTCTATCCATTTCTTCTCCCCATTTTTTGATGGGATTAGATGTATTTTTCTTGTAAGGTCCTGTCAGTGCCTTGTATATTTTGGAGATTAGCCCCTTATCTGATGAGTATTGGGTGAATAGATTCTCCCTCTCAGTGGGTGGCTCTTGTATCCTGGGCACTATTTCCTTTGTGGTGCAGAAGCTTCTCAGTTTAATATATTCCCATCTGTAAATCTCTGCTTTCACTTGCATGGAGAGTGCAGTTTCCTCATTGAATATGCCTGTAGTCTCAATGTCCTGGAGTGTTTTGCCTACATATTGTTCTATATACCTTATGGTTTTGGGTCTGATATCGAGGTCTTTAATCCATTTGAATCTTACCTTCGTACATGATGTTAACTGGGGGTCTAAGTTCAATTTTTTTTTTTTAAAAAAAAAAAAATAAGTTCAATTTTTTGCAAGTGACTAGCCAGTTGTGCCAACATCACTTGTTGAAGAGGCTCTCTTTTGCTCCATTTAGAATTTCTTGCTCCTTTATCAAAAATTAGTTGACTGTATGTCTGGGGAACATTCTCTGAGTATTCAAGTCTATTCCACCTGATCTGAGGGCCTGTCTTTATTCCAATACCATGCTATTATGATAACTATTGCTTTGTAGTAAAGTTTAAAGTTGGGGAAAGTAATTCCTCCCATATTCGTTTTCCCAATGATTGCCTTAGCTAATCTGGGGTGTTTATTGTTCCAAATGAATTTCAAAAGTGCCTGATGCACTTCTTTGAAGAATGTCATGGGTATCTTTAGAGGGATCGCATTAAATTTGTACAATGCTTTGGGGAGTATTGCCATTTTGATGATGTTAATCCTGCCAATCCATGAGCAGGGTATGTGCTTCCATTTCTGCATGTCCTCTCTTATTTCTTGGAGCAGAGTTTTACAGTTTTCTTTGTATAGGTCCTTCACATTTTAGTCAAGTTGATTCCAAGATATTTGAGTTTGTGTGGCACTAATGTGAATATTTTTTTTCTTAATGTCCATTTCTTCCTTATTACTATTGGTGTATAGAAAGGCCATTGAGGGTTTCTGCCGGGAGTCAGAAGGGCACAGAAGCCATCTTGGACCATGCAGTTTCCAGCTGCCTGAGACTGGATTTTATCAGCATTCCTGCCAGTAATCCTTCCTGCTTCAGAGGTCGGTCGGGACATACACACACTGATTCCTGCTGGTTTCTTCCGGGAGTCATAAGGCTGCAGAAGCCATCTTGGGTCATGCTGTTTTTAGCTGCCTGAGACTGGATTTTATTAGCATTCCTGCCAGTGATCCTGTCTGATTCAGAGTGAGAGACAGAACTGAGGAACTCTTTTGGAACTCAGATGTCAGCAGCACCCCTATCTGCCTGTCTTCTGTGCTGTGCTCCATTTTTGGCCTGATTTTATCCTGTGTGTGGCTCATCTGCGGATGGCTCACATTCCAGAAAGGGTGGAGCCAGAGGAGCACAGCCGCTCCGCTTCGCTTCCTGGCCATGCACATCATTTAGCCAATGAATACAACCACAACACATAGAAAAACCCACAATACAAGTGTGACAATGGGGAAACAATGCAGGCCAGCGCCAGACATAGAGAATGACGATGGCAACTCTGATGACTTGAACATGACCAACCAACTAGTCAGTCTCTCAGATAAGGAGTTTAGAGTCGCAATATGGAAGATGTTCAAAGAACTCGAAGAAAGTATAGAAGAGAACACTAATATGAATCAAGAGATTATGAAGATAAAAATAAAAAAAATCCAAACTGAACTTTCAGGTCAAATAATAGGTCTAAAAAACTCAGTAGATGAATTAAAGAAAAACATGGTTGAGCTTTCCCACGGGTTAAAGATGGCACTAACTCCCAGGACAATTCTTTGTCTCAATGTCAATGGATGAAATGCACCAGTTAAGAGACACATAATGGCTAAATGAATCAAAAAACTCAATCCAACCTTCTGCTGCTTACAAGAAACGCACCTGAATAGTCAGAACAATTATAGACTCAAAGTAAAGGCTGGACGAAAATCATGCAAGCAAACAATACCTATAAAAAAGAAAAAGCTGGAGTGGCCATACTAATACCAGATGATGCAAATTTTATACTTAGGAAAGTTGTAAGGGACAAAGATGGACATTTTGTATTAATCGAGGGATACATACAGCAGGAAGAAATCACTCTCCTAAACATATATGCACCAAATGAAGGGTCAGCAAAATATTTAATAAAATTGTTGACAAATCTGAAAAAGAATATCAATAACAACACAATAATTGTGGGAGAACTCAGCATGGCATTGTCAACAATTGACAAGTCTACCAAACTGAAACTCAACAAGAACATACTAGATCTGAAAAGAGAAATGGAAGAAAGAGGCCTAGTAGATATATACAGGACACTCCACCCCCAGAAGCCTGGATACACATTCTTCTCTAATGTACATGGGACATTCTCCAGGATAGACTACATGATAGCACACAAAACATACCTCCATAATATCAAGAGGATAGAAATTCTGCAGGCTATCTTCGCTGACCACAAGGCCCTGAAATTATATGTGAAATACACTGGGACACAGAAAAAAAACTTTAATACCTAGAAGTTGAACAGCCTAATATTGAATAACCAGTGGGTCCGAGATGAAAACAAAGAGGAAATCAACACTTCCTAGAAACAAATGACAATGGACACAAACTATCAGAACCTATGGGACACAGCAAATGCTGTACTGAGATGAAAATTTATAGCTTTACAAGCACACATCAGGAAAGAGGAAGGGGCATACATGAATACCTTAATGACACAGCTCATAGAATTAGAAAGAACTCAAAAAAAGGACCCAAAAATAGGGAGACAGAAGGAAATAACAAAGCTGTGAACAGAAATCAATGAAGTGGAAACCCAAAAAACAATCCAAAAGATCAACGAAAGAAGAAGTTGGTTCTTTGAAAAAATAAACAAGATTGATAGACCACTGGCAAAACTAACAAAGAAAGAGAGAGAGAAACTTGATAATTCGTATTAGGAATGAAAAAGGAGAGATAAATACTGATATGGTAGAAATACAAAGGGTAATCAGAAAATACTTTGAGAAACTCTATGCCATTAAAAATGAAAACCTGGAAGAAATGGATAAATTTTTGGACTCTTATAATCTTCCACTGTTGAATGAAGAGGATGTAGCAAATCTAAACACACCCCTCACTATTGAGGAAATTAAGACAGTAATCAAATGTCTACCCAAAAACAAAGGTCCAGACCCAGATGGGATTCACTAATGAATTCTTTCAAACCTTCCAAGAGTAACTTCTACCAATCCTGGCAAGACTCTTTCATGAAATTGAAAAAGCAGGAACACTTCCAAATAGCTTTTATGAAGCGAACATCAGCTTGATACATAAAACAGAGATGCTATGAAAAAAGAAAATTACAGACCAATATTGCTGATGAGTACAGATGCAAAGATCCTCAACAAAATCCTGGCAAATAGGATTGAATGCCTCATTAAAAGATCATCCATGGGGCCCGGAGAGATAGCTCAGCGGCGTTTGCCTTGCAAGCAGCCAATCCAGGACCAAATGTGGTTGGTTCAAATACCGGTGTCCCATATGGTCCCCTGTACCTGCCAGGAGCTATTTCTGAGCAGACAGCCAGGAGAAACCCCTGAGCACAGGGGGGGTGTGGCCCAAAAACCAAAAAAAAAAAAAACAAAAAAAAAACAAAAAAAAACAAGAAGATCATCCACTACCATCAAGTAGGTTTCATCCTAGGAATGCAAGGATGGTTTAACATCCATAAATCTATCAACATAATACACAACATCAACAACAAGAAAAATAGAAATCACATGATCATATCAATAGATGCAAAGAGGCTCCAACACCCATTCTTGATCAAAACTCTCAGCAAGATGGGAATGGAAGGAACCTTTCTCAATATAGTTAAGGCCATCTACCACAAGCCAGAGGCAAATATTGTCCACAATGAAGAAAAACTGAAAGCCTTTCATCTAAATTCTGGCACAAGACAAGGCGGTCCTCTCTCACCACTCCTATTCAACATAGCACTGGAAGCCCTTGCTATAGCAATTAGGCAAGAAAAAGATATCAAGGGAATCCAGATAGGTAAGGAAGAAGACAAGCTCTCGCTGTTTGCAGATGAAATGATACTCTGCCTAGAAAATCCTAAAGTCTCTACGAAAAAGCTTCTAGAAATATATACTCATATAGCAAGGTGGCAGGCTACAAAATTAACACAAAAAAATCAATGGCCTTTCTATACACCAATAGTAATAAGGATGAAATGGACATTAAGAAAACAACCCCGTTCACAATAGTGCCACACAAACTCAAATATCTTAGAATCAACTTGACTAAAAATATGAAGGACCTATACAAAGAAAACTACAAAACTCTGCTCCAAGAAATAAGAGAGGACACACAGAAATGGAAGCACATACTCTGCTCATGGATTGGCAGGATTAACATCATCAATATGGCAATACTCCCCAAAGCATTGTACAAATTTTATGCGATCCCTCTAAAGATACCTATGACATTCTTCAAAGAAGTGGATCAGACATTTTTGAAATTCATTTGGAACAATAAACACACTAGAATAGCTAAAGCAATCATTGGGAAAAAGAATATGGGAGGAATTACTTTCCCCAACTTTAAACTGTACTACAAAGCAATAGTTGTCAAAACAGCATTGTATTGGAATAAAGATAAGCCCTCAGATCAGTGGAATAGGCTTGAATACTCAGAGAATGTTCCCCAGATATACAATCACCTAATTTTTGATAAAGGAGCACGAAAGCCTAAATGGAGCAAAAAAAGCCTCTTCAAACAAGTGGTGTTGGCACAACTGGCTAGCCACTTGGAAAAAATTGAACTTAGACCCCCAGCTAACATCATGTACAAAGGTTAAATCCAAATGGATTATAGACCTCAATATCAGACTCGAAACCATAAGATATATAGAACAATACATAGGTAAAACACTCCAGGACATTGAGACTAAAGGCATCTTCAAAGAGGAAACTGTACTCTCCAAGCAAGTGAAAGCAGAGATTAACAGATGGAAATATATTAAACTGAGAAGCTTCTGCACCTCAAAGGAAATAGCACCCAAGATACAAGAGCTCTCCACTGAGTTGAGAAACTATTCACCCAATACCCATCAGATAAGGGGCTAATCTCCAAAATATTCAAGGCAATGACAGAAATTGACAAGAAAAATACATCTAATCCCATCAAAAATGAGAAGTAATGGACAGACACTTTGACAAAGAAGAAATACAAATAGCCAAAAGACACATGAAAAATTGCTCCACACCACTAATCATCAGGGAGATGCAAATCAAAACAACTATGAGGTACCACCTCACACCTCAGAGATTGGCACACATCACAAAGAATGAGAACAAGCAGTGTTGGCAGGGACGTGGAGAGAAAGGAACTCTTATCCACTGCTGGTGGGAATGCCGTCTAGTTCAACCTTTATGGAAAGCGATATGGAGATTCCTCCAAAAACTGGAAATCGAGCTCCCATACGATCCAGCTCTACCACTCCTAGGAAAATACACCAGGAATACAAAAATACAATGCAAATAATCCCTTCCTTACACCTATATTCATTGCAGCACTATTTACCATAGCAAGACTCTGGAAACAGCCAAGATACCCTTCAACAGATGAATGGCTAAGAAACTGTGGTACATATACACAATATGCAGCTGTCAGGAGAGATGAGGTCATGAAATTTTCTTATACATGGATATACATGGAATCTATTATGCTGAGTGAAATAAGTCAGAGAGAGAGAGTGAAAGACACAGAATGGTCTCACTTATCTATGGGTTTTAAGAAAAATGAAAGACATTCTTGCAATAATAATTTTCAGACACAAAAGAGAAAAGAGCTGGAAGTTATAGCTCACCTCATGAAGCTCACCACAAACAGGGATGAGTTTAGTTAGAGAAATAACTACGATTTAAACTATCCTAATAATGAGAATCTACGAGGGAAATAGTAAGCCTGTCTAGAGTATAGGCAGGGGTTGGGTGGGGAGGAGGGAGATTTGGGATATTGGTGATGGGAATGTTGCACTGGTGTTGGGTGGTGTTCTTTACATGACTGAAACCCAAACACAATCATGTATGTAATAAAGTTGTTTAAATAAAAAAATAAAAGAATATGAAGGTGGGGACTGGAGAGATAGCACAGCTGTAAGGCGTTGTTTGCCTTAGATGCAGAAGAACAATAGTTTGAAACCTGGCATCTCATATGGTCCCCCTAGTCTGCCAGGAGCGATTCTAAGCATAGAGCCACAAGTAACCCTTGGGTGCTGCCTGGTGTGAATTAAAAATAAAAACAAACGAACAAACAAAGAAAAGAAAATTGGGAGGTTACAAAAACATTTGCTTTACTTAGTTCCAATTTTATTCATTGTTGCATTTATTGGTGTGTACATTTTAGCTCTGGTATCTTCAGAGCTAAAATCTAAGAAGAGCTAAAGAATAGTTAAAGGGCCAAGGAAATGTATACTGAGCTGGTTTCATACCATGAGAACAGGATCCAGAAATTGAGTAAGCCATTTCAACGCTATTGGTGGGTTTTATTGTCATATTTGTTTTGGGGCCACACCCAGTGATGCTGAGGGGTTACTCCTGGCTCTGCCTTCAGAAATCGCTCCTGGTTTGGAGGACCATATGTGACCCCGAGATCGAACTGAGGTCCATTCTGAGTCAGCCACATGCAAGGCAAATGCTGCCACTGAACCATCGCTCTGGCCCCTATTCGTGGTTTTAGAGAAATAATTGGGAATATGAAATAAAAAGTTTCAGTAGACCCTTTAAAAAAAGAGAGAAAGGCCATTGATATTTTGTGTGTTAATTTTGTAGCCTGCCACCTTACAAATGGCCAAAAGACTCATGAAAAAATGCTCCACATCAATAATCATCAGGGAGATGCAAATCAAAACAACTATGAGGTACCACCTCACACCACAGAGATTGGCACACATAACAAAGAGTGAGAACAAACAGTGTTGGCAGGGATGTGGAGAGAAAAGAACTCTTATATACTGCTGGTGGGAATGACGTCTAGTTCAACCTTTATGGAAAGCAATATAGAGATTCCTCCAAAAACTGGAAATCAAGCTCCCATACAATCTAGCTGTACCAACTCCTATGAATATACCCTAAGAACACAAAAATACAATACAAAAACCCCTTCCTTACACCTATAATCATTGCAGCACTATTTACCATAGCAAGACTCTGGAAACAAGCAAGATGCCCTTACACAGATGAATGGCTAAAGAAACTGTGGTACATATAGACAATGGAATATTATGCAGCTGTCAGGAGAGATGAAGTCATGATATTGTCCTATACATGTATGTACATGGAATCTATTATGCTGAGTGAAATAACTCAGAGAGAGAAAGACGCAGAATGGTCTCACTCATCTATGGGTTTTTAAAAAAAATGAAAGACATTCTTGCAATAAATTTTTCAGACACAAAAGAGAGAAGGGCTGGAAGTTACAGCTTATGTCATAAAGCTCACCACAAACAGGGATGAGTTTAGTTAGAGAAATAACTAAATTTTGAACTATCCTAATAATGAGAATGTATGAGGGAAATAGAAAGCCTGTCTAGAGTACAGGCGGGGGTTGGCTGGGGAGGAGGGAGATTTGGGACATTTTAATGGGAATGTTGCACTGGTGATGGGTGGTGTTCTTTACATGAATGAAACCCAAACACAATCATGTATGTAATGAAAGTGTTTAAATAAAATATATTAAAAATTATATACATTGAATTCAATATGAGGGTCATCTATTTGGCAACTTTGATAACCAGATGGCAAGATATTTTGTCCATTTGACTGTAGATGCTAAATTAATTCAGATCATCTTTGCATGAAAGCAATTAAGATGTTCTATCTGAAAATCATAGGATATGTGCTGGCTATATCTTTGTCAAATGCTGTAAATATGACTGCAAATAACATTGTATTTATTAAATAGGCTCATTCTAAATAAAATTGAAATCCCAACACTTGTTCCTCAGAAAAAGTTCTAGAACATTTTTTCTTTTTGGATTTCTCTTTAGCTGTTAAGAAATACATTTTTACTATATTAGGCGGGTTCCCTTGGCTACTACAACCGTATCCACTTTATGTCCCTTATTTTACTAGATAAGATTTATTTGTTCTCTTTTCTGATTTATTTGGCTTCAGATCCTGATTTCATCTTCCATAATTCATGACCTTCAAGGTACATATCTTGGCTTTAATTCTCCTCCTGGATCTTTATATTCCTATATATTGATAGAAAAAAGTCTATATCTTCCACCAAATTTCACTCTTTTTTATTGCAGCTCATAAGATGAAAATCCTCATCAAGATCCTGGAGCCCACAGCTTCCTTCTTTAAACAATGGAGTTTACTGGGCCTCATCAAGTGAAATTACTATTTAGATCAGTCTTAAATCTCTTATTAACTGGGTGCTACCTACTGAATTTGTTTTACTTATAGACATGTTACTATTTTCATGGAAAAATAGTTCCATTCTGGAGTAATGTTTTACTCTAGAGTAATCTGTTGGACTATACTAAAGTAATTTTCTACTTATGCTCAGAAATATCTTTCTGGATTAAAGTCATCTTTTTAGTATCTTTGAATCTGATTTTTAGTCAAATTATTTTTAGTCAAAAATAATAAAAATAAATGTTTGTGGTGCATCTAATTATTTTGGTTTGAGTAGAAATAATCACTCCATTTTAAAGTTATCAAGATATTGTCCTATCTGCTATTTCTTTCATTCCCACAGTGAAAATGCCTGTATTTTTATTTCAAGATTCAGTCTGGTATAAACCCAGAGATTAGTAACAGATTGTTGTGCAATCTCTCTCATATACCTTAATTTTGGTAAATAAGCATGTGCTATTACAGTAAATTTTTTGTTTGTTTTGCTTTGTTTTGTTTTTTTTTGAACCACAGCCAACTGTGCCCTCAGCTAATGTTTCTGGGACTGTATGCAGTGTTGTTAGGTTTTTGGAAAATTGAGTGGATGGTAAATCCAGGGTCAGTTACATGCAAAGCAACCATCTTACCCTCTGTACAATACATCTAGCAAATCTCTCTCTCTGTTTCTCTCTCTCTCCATCTCTATCTCTCATTTGTATTTTCTTATTTTGGGGGGGGGGGCTCACTTGGTGGTTTGAAGGGGTTTATTCCTAGCTTTTTTGCTCAAAAACTACTCCTGGCAGCATTGTGGACCATATGGGATCACCAAGATTGAAACTGTTAGCTACGTGCCAGAAAAATGCCATACCCTCTTGGCTATTACTTTGGCATCAAGCACTTCTCTTTTTATTTCTCCTCTGCAGTGCCTGAGACTGAAGCTACGACTCACACATGCATGGCACACGCTTTCTTATTGAGCCATATCAGATACCTTCCAGCATGTGTTTTTGTAATTATAACCTCCAACCACTAATCCATGATAATTTTCAGATCATAGAATATATTTTATGACATGGAAATATTCTATTTTCTTAAGCTCCTATATAAAAAGATCATGTCAGTCAGTATTTTATATACAAATGTTCTGAAAGTCTTTGAAAGTATGTGCAACATCACTGAAAATATTGGTATAATAATTTTCCCCAAGTAGTTGTAATTTAAGTAGAAGGATGTATACACAAAAATGTTCTTAAGTTATTAGAAGTTCCATTATTTTATTCTCAGTTCACAGTTAAAGTAATACTGTTTTTATTTTCTTATTTTGTTGTTTAAATTGTACCAGTTAGCTACATAAAACCCACAGAGGCCATCTCTTACTGTAAAAACTATGGAAATATTCATTACAAATAAAACTAAACAGAGGCTGGAAACATTGCTCTGCATGTGGCCAGCTTTGATTGGGTTCCAACATCACATAGTTAGCATCACTCAATGAACACCAGGAAGTCCTTGAACATTGTGGATAATGTTAGAGGTCTTTCGTACCTGAACTGTCAATGTGACTTGCGGGATTCCAACACCAAAGGACCCTTCACACTCCTTCTTGGGGTACTTTTTGCTAGTAGATCAAGTTTTAAGGGTTTCAGGTATCCTAATCACCACTTAAGAGGCCTAGAGGAAACAAAATAATTAAGATATCTATTAGCTTAGGAAGCTTAAGGAAAAAATTAGGCAATGTTATGATAATTTTTATAATGATAATTCTATCACTATAAGGATTTTATATTACTAAGAATACCACCATAATTAATTTGATAGTGTTCTAACAAACCAGAGCATAATTTTTCCAAAACTAATAAAGGATATAGGAAAGGTCCTATTATACTGGCAAGCTGGAGACAAAGGGTAGTGGTATAGGATGCACTCTGGGCCCATTGGTGAAGGAAAGTTGACACTTGTGGTGGGAATGGCCCTGACTAACTATATAACTAAAATTCAGCTATAGAACTCTGTAGGTCCCAAATATTTTAATAAAATAAAATAAAAAAATATGTGTTTCCTTTCCTGATTATTGCTACTGTATTGTTAATTCCAATTTTTATTTTTGTCTGGAACTACTAAATTTGGTTGTTAATTTTACTAGTTATGATTTTAAATGTTTGGTGTGTTCTACAAAAAGATGGCATCTGAGAGTAGAAATAACTATAACAGTTGGATGCATTATGTTTCTTTGATAAATTGCTCTTTCTATATAGGAGTTCAATTATTGTTGGAAATTGTAGTGATGAGAGTGGATGCCCTTATCTTATTTCTGAATTTAGCAAAAAACTTTTAAGTCTACTATATTCACTATAATGTTAAATGTAGGATTCTTAAATAAGACCTTTACTAAGTTTAATCAGTTACCTCTTATCCCCATTTGGTTGAGTGTCTTTTATTTAAAAGTGTTCTAATTTATAAATGATTGTACTTGTTATCTAAAAAGTGCATAACTTGTTTTAGCTTCCATATGAATATATAATAATGTAATATATTACATAATTTATGTTGAGTGGAACCCTCACATTCTATATTCCGTTTTATTTTGTTATGTTTATTTAATGTGTTACTATTTTATTTTTAATTCGATATTATCTGTTTTAATATTTCTGCTTATTTTCTTTGCACGATGTACCTTTGTTTGGTTTTAGCACTGTGTCATAATAATTTTGACCTTGTAAAATAAATTTAGAACTGTTCTCTCTTCTGATTTCTGTTTGCTATGACCTTTTCATAAAATGATAAAAACGTTTAATTGCTTTGGTGTTGTCTTTTATCCTTAAAAGTAATTCCAGAAAGTTTTGTCTTCTTAAATTCTGATACTGATAATAACTCTGAAAAGTTGCAAGGATATTGTGATTTTTATTTCCTCAATTAAACTTTTTTGCCTGCTTTGGAATAACATTTTTCTTTATCTCTAATGGCTCAGAAGTCATCAGAGTATATCTCTATTTGACTTTATTAAGTTTTTCTGAAACACTGTGATGCATATAAATTTATGTATTTTGCTTTCATTCCATAATCTTTAATATTTTATTTTCATTATATTCTAAGGCTCATCAGTTAATTATGTTTGTTTTTATTGCTATTACCTTTATAGTGATTTTTTTTTTTTGAATTTTGGGTCACACCCGGCGATGCTCAGGGGTTACTCCTGGCTGTCTGCTCAGAAATAGCTCCTGGCAGGCATGGGGAACCATATGGGACACCGGGATTCAAACCAACCACCTTTGGTCCTGGATCGGCTGCTTGCAAGGCAAACGCCGCTGTGCTATCTCTCCGGGCCCTATAATGATATTTTAGTGTATCCATATTTTCCTATTCTTTTACATTCAGCAAATTTTTTAAGCTTAATTCACATTTATTATTGAGTGAATTCAATACATTGCTATACATTTTACTTTAAATTTAGAGTAGATAGAAAATGCAGGTTCATCACATCATAGATATGATATCATTGCAAATGATTTTTTGTTGGAGTTTAATATTTATTCTCAAGAGATTTTTATTTCATCCTTTTTTTTGCACATCTACATATATGTCTTATTTAAACACCATAAATGATGCAGTAGAGTATCATGTTATACATATAATACATCATTACAATGGTTTTAATTATTTGGTGCAAATTTGAAAAATACTATATTTTAGGCACATATGCCTTTCCTAGTGAATATGGGATCTACCCTGTACTGGGAATGAATTTTTAGATATCCCATATTTTTTTTGACTCATTTGCAACAGAAACATTATTAATTTCAACTCTGAAAAGCAGATGATTCAAAGTAGAATATTATCCCTTCATGGTAAGAGTGTGTTTATTTTGCTGCTGATACCAAGTTACTTTTTATTTTTTTAATTTATTAATTACTAAGTTTCCTACATGTGGGGAAATCGCAGGGGTCAGCATGCCTGGAGTGCAATGGGCGAGCCTCACTCTGGGGAAACCACCTTCGTGATCATGGAATCGCCCCTGCCAGGTAAGTATACTTACCTTTGACCATAAAAACAATGAATTACATTTAACTTAAGAATAAAAAGGCTTTAAATTATATATAGAAATATATATATATATATATATGTAAATCTGACATCTTTGGAGTACACCAAAATGAAGTTTCAAAATTACAGGTGTACAAATCCATAAATTATAAATGTTCATTTAAAGAGGATTATTTACACAGTCCAGATAGATTTCCTATATCTCAGATAAGTTGCTTCTTATATTGTATTTATATCTCCACTGTAAAATATTGATGCAGCACAGCATTTTGTTATATTTTAATACACTTTAAATATACTTTGACATAATTTAGTTCTATAGTAAATTTACAAACAAAACTACTTGTGACCTCCCCACAAAAAAGCTCCATATACACACATTTTATATTTTTTTACAACCAGAAACATGAAAGAAACAATCAATCTAGGCTTGGGATAATGCCCATATTTAGCAAACAGATTACTTTATTTTAATGTAGTTTAACAACTGTCTAGTAGATATGAGTCAAGTTGAAATTTGGAAAACCACCCCCACAAAACTATCATGCTTTTGGGGAAAAGCATTTCATTACCTCCAGCCTAACATTAAGTATCCAAAATATCTGTCACTGAAAATTTAGCACTCATATATAATAACAATGTGATATTTTAATATAAATAGCAAGCTGCTAATTAAAATTTTCTCAAGAATAGTAAATGATAAATTATCCAAAAGAGAATGAAATTATATATGAATGTGTTATTTGAAAGAGAATTACATAAATAACAATTTTGTGAAAATAAAACTGTCTACAGGATAACTGATGAAATATATCAATATAAAAATGAAGTGTGAATAATGAAAAATTAACAGAGGAATCATTATACTATGCCATATAAAATATGTTTAATAATGCCAACATTATACACTACTCAATTGAATTTATATTTTAAATGCTTCCCCTTTCAATTTTTCTTGTCACAAATAATTAAAACTAAAATATTCAGTTCTAAGCTAGCCTATTATTTGCTTTTTTTACAAGATATTTAATAATTTCAGGAAATGCTTATTTATCTTTAATAAATTATTTGCACATGTTGGTAAAAACAAATGCATATTAAAACTTCTGTGAAAAATAAAAGTTTATTCAATTATTACTTATGCTAAATTTTACTCATACTAAATTTTAATAAAATCATGTTCCATTCATCTACAACTTTGTTTAAATTTGCATATGAACCACAAAGTATTACTTTGATTGTGGAAAATATATATTTGATCACATGAATGTATCATTCACTCATAGTAAATTTCAACCTATTGGTATTGTAATAATCAGAGTAAATTAATAAAATACTGAGAAGTAGAAAGAATAGAGACTGATTGTGACCTTGCTACTATAACCGAGAAAATCCTTAACACTTTTTTCCTCTTGCATTTTGATATAGGATTGTGAAAATAAATAAAATGATCAGGCACAGTATAGATTAATATTTAATGGGGAGTCTTTCTTAAATGGTTCTTGGACTTTCAGGGCTGCACCAAACTACTTGCCTCTTGAGAGCCATTTGATAAATAGAATTCTATAAAAGTTAAAAGAAGTAATGATTTGTTGATTGGTCATAGTGCAGTAGAATTTTATGACTAAAGCACTAATATTAACACTATTTTAAATACCAGTCAAAATAATAAAACTGAACTAAATTTCTACACACAATTATTATAAACTTTATTATAAACTATAATTTTCATAGATTAAATATATTTTACTTTAGGAAACAGTGTGACTATTTTTACCAGTTTTTTTCTAAACAAAATAGATATTTATGTTTTATTTTCTGTAACAACCCAGATTTCATTTTTATAAATAGAACATTAAATGCTTCATTAATTAAATCTAATCATCACAATAGTCACTCTTACAACATGAATGATATATAAAGTTAAGGAATAGTGGTCTTCATATTTTTAGAAGTCTCTCGGGTTTAAATGATTAAGCATGGAACTTGATTCTAGAGTTTTGTGAAAATACAAAGCAGTATTTAAAAATCCTATGAAAAATACTCTTGGAATTTTTTAGCAATATCCTTTATTAACATGTTATAATATAACAACATGAAGGAAAGGTCATCTTTATTTACTGATACTTAATTCATTATAAATTACCACCATCATGAAAATCACTCTATTTCATTCTATAATATCACCAATCAATAAATTTTATGTTATCGCAAACAATAATTCTTGCTACAAAAAATACCATCCACAGCTACTGTTTCACAAAGTTATCTGGTCTTAAATACTTCATGGCATTACTTAGATTTTATATACAATTTTTATTTCCTTTTTAGCTGATTAGCAAGCCACTTTAATTGATAGAAATCAATTTGTGAATATACCACAACTGCTAAGGTATCACTCAAAGTTTAGGAGAATAGAAATGTGATGACAAATAATTGCTCAAGGTATTTATATAGCCTAAAGTTGCCTCTCAAGAAATACCTAAGGGACTCCTGTGAAAGAAAAGATATATCATTTTTAATAAGAATACAACTAAATAACATTAAATATTGGAAAGAGGGAGAATAATAATAGGGGCTATTTTTTTTTAAGTTTTATTGAGGTTGAAGTGATTTACAAATCTTTCACAGTAATATTTGAGGCACATAGTGACAATGAGTAAGGGGCATTCCCTCCACTAGTGTTGTCTTCCCTCCACCCCTGTGGATATGTGCATCCTACATCTCCTCCTTTTCCCCCCGTAATGCTAGTGCAACTGTTCCCCCTCGTGCAGCTTATTGTAGATTGGGTATCGATTCTGATGTGTTGAGTGTGAAAAGAGTTTTCCATTCTTTTAGCTGTCTTTTAGTTTTAGCCAGTGTTTCTTTTGCCATACAGAAAATCTTTAGTTTCATGTAGTCCCATTTGTTTACATTTGATGTTATTACTCTTGCCATTGGCATTCCATCATCAAAGATTTTTTGAGGTATAAGTCTTGTAGTGTTCTACTTATTTTCCTTCAATGAACTTTAGAGATTTGGGTCTGATTTCCAAATCATTCATCTATTTTGTGTTGATTTGATTTTTTTGTAAGGGGTGAGATATGGATCAATCTTTTTCTTACAGGTGGTTATCCAGTTGTTCCAACACCATTTGTTGAAGAGACTATCTTTGTTACATTTCAGATTCTTGGATACTTTGTTCATTAGTGAAATTGGTATGTAGTTTTCCTTCTTGGAAGTGCCTTTTCTGTCTTTGGAAATTAGTGTAATATTTACTTCACAAAAGGAGTTAAGAAGGATTCCTGAACTTCTGCCTGTGCCTGTCTGCCTGTGTTTCTGAATCCCTGAAGGTCTCCTCAGAGGCCTACGGAGCACACCTCCAAAAAACTGTCAACTAGAGGCAGCAGAAGAGCACGTTTGCTTCGCTTTGCGGCCACGCACTCTTTCTAACCAATGAACCCCACTACAACACTCAGGAAAAACCATACTACAAGCGTGACAATGGAGAAACCTCACAGGCAAACACCATGCACAGAAAATGAAGACGGAAGCTTGGATGACCTAATAAATTCCAACCACCTGATTAACCTCTCAGGTAAGGAACTTAAAATAGCAATATGAAAGATTTTGAAGAACTCAAAGAAAGCATAGATCGATCGGAACAGAACACAAAGACAGAAATCAGAAAACTCCAAACTGAAATAACAGATCTGAAAAACAAGGTAGCTCAACTGAAAACCTCAATGGATGGCCTCGCCAGCAGGGTATCAGCAACTGAGGAGAGAATCGGAGTACTAGAAGATGTGATGCAGAAAAACTCAACACAGTAGAAGAAATTGGAAAAGAACCTTAAGACAAACAAACAGGAAATGGAAAAAGTACTCAAGGAATGAAAACAGATGAAAATAGAAGTCTTTGATAAACTCAACAGAAACAACATAAGAATCATTGGAGTCCCAGAGACCCAGGTAGGAGATCTCCAGGAAGAATCAACTGTCAAATACATCATCAAAGAGATACTCTCAGAGTTAAAGACTACATGTAATCAAATCCTGCATGCCTAAAGAGTACCAGCTAAAAGAGAACCAAAGAAAAATACCCCAAGACACATCCTCGTTACAATGACAAATCCCACAATAGAGATAGAATACTGAAAGCAGCAAGATCAAAAAGGGAAATTACATCCAAAGGAGCATCCCTAAAACTTACCACAGAAATCTCACAAGAAACTCTCAAGGCTAGAAGACAGTTGTGGGATATTGTGACAAGACTGAATGAAATGTGTGCCTCACTGAGAATACTGAACCCAGCCCTACTCACATTCAGGTTTGAAGGAAGAATACATAGCTTCATGGATAAACAACAGCTCAGAAACTTCACAGATGATAAACCAGCCTTAAAGGAAAAACTGACAGGTCTACTTTAAGACAAGAGAGACCACCAAACACAGCAAACTTATCTACAGAGTTGACATCAAATCCTATGACAATCATCTCCCTAAATATCAATGGAATAAATTCACCAATTAAAAGACATAGAGTGGCAAAATGGGTCAAAAAGATGAATCCCACCTTCTGCTGAATATATGAAACACATCTGAATAGTCAGAACAAACATAGACTCAAAATCAAAGGCTGGAAAAAAAATCATCCAAGCAAACATCACCCTCAAAAAATCTGGGGTGGCTATATTAATATCTGATGACACCAACTTTATACTCAGAAAAGTGGTAAGGGTCAAAGATGGACACTATGTACTAATCAAGGGATATGTGAAACAGGAAGAAATCAGACTATTAAACATATATGCACCCAATGAAAGACCAGCAAATTATCTAATACAATTACTGACAAATCTGAAATAAGAAATCAATAACACAATAATTGTGGGAGACCTCAACACAACCCTATCAACACTTGATATGTCAACCAAACTAAAACCCACCAAAAACATACTAGCCCTGAAAAGAGTAATGGAAGAAAGAGGACGAGTAAATAAATATAGGACACTCCATCCCAAAAACCCTGGATACACATTCTTCTCCAATGTACATGGGTCATTCTCCAGGATAGACTACATACTGACACATAAAACATACCTCCATAAAATCAAGCGGATAGAAATCTTGCAGGCTACCTTTGCTGACCACAAGGCTCTGAAATTAGATGTGAACTACAAAGCCACACAGAAGAAAAACTTTAACAATTGGAAATTAGACACCCTGCTATTGAACAACCAGTGGGTCTGAGATGAAATCGAAAAGGAAATCAAAACTTTCCTGGAGACAAATGATAATGAAGACTCAAACAGTCAGAATATATGGGGCACTGCAAAAGCAGTCCTGAGAGGAACATTTATAACTCTACAAGCACACATCGGGAAGGAAGATAGGGTATACCTGAATAACTTAATGACGCAGCTCAAAAAATTAGAAAATGACCACAAAAGGAACCAAAAATAGGGAGACAGAAGGAAATAACAAAGCTGAAAGCAGAAATCAATGAAATGGAAAACCAAAAAACAATTGAAAAGATCAATCAAAGCAGAAGTTGGTTCTTTGAAAAAATAAACAAGATTGATAGACCATTGGCAAAACTCACAAAGAAAGAGAGAGAAATCTTATAACCCATATTAGAAATGAAAAGGGGGAGATAATGGCAGATATGACAGAGATCCAAAGGGAAATCCGAGACTACTTTGAGAAACTTTATGCTAAATATGAACACTAAGAAGAAATAGAAAAATTCTTGGACACTTATAACCTTCCACATTTAAGTAAGGAGGATGTAGCATATCTAAACACCCCCATCACTAGTGAGGAAATTGAAACTATAATCAAACATCTGCCCAAAAAGAAAAGCCCAGGCCCAGACAGATTTCCTAATGAAATTTTTCAAATCTTCAAGAGGAGCTACTACCAATCCTAGCCAGGCTCTACCATAAAATTGAAAAAACAGGAACACTCCCAAACAACTTTTTTGAAGCCAACATCACCTTGATACCAAATCCAGACAGAGATACTGGCAAAAAAGAAAATTACAGACAAATATGCCTGATTAATGCTGATGAAAAGATCTTCAACAAAAGCCTGGTAAATAGGATCCAATGCATCATCAAGAAGATCATACACTATGACCAAATAGGTTTCATCCCAGGAATGCAAGGCTGGTTTAACATCCATAAATCTATCAACATCATACACAATGTCAACAAGAAGAAAAATAAAAATCACATGATCATATCAATAGACACAGAGAAAGCATTTGATAAGGCCCAACACCCATTATTGATCAAAACTCTCAGCAAGATGGGAATGGAAGGAACCTTTCTCAATCTAGTTGAATCCATCTACCACAAGCCAATGGCAAATATTATCCTCAATGGAGAAAAGCTAAAAGCCTTTCTTCTAAATTCTGGTACAAAACAAGGCTGTCCGCTCTCACCACTCCTCTTCAAAATAGAACTGGAAGTGCTTGCTATAGCAATCAGGCAAGAAAAAGACATCAGAGGAATTCAGATAGGAAAGGAAGAAGTCAAGCTCTCATTGTTTGCAGACAACATGATACACTACTTAGGAATCCCTAAAGACTCTACCAAAAAGCTTTTAGAAACAATAGACTCAATATCCAAATTATACAGGGCACTGACAGAACTGTACAAGAAAAAAACATCTAATTCCATCAAAAAATGGGGAGAAGAAATGAACAGACACTTTGATAAAAAAGAAATATAAATGGCCAAAAGGCACATGAAAAAATGCTCCTCATCACTAATCATCAGGGAAATGCAAATCAAAACAACAATGAGATACCACCTCACACCACAGAAATTGGTGCACATCACAAAGAAGGAAAACAATCAGTGCTGGCAGGGATGTGGAGAGAAAGGAACTCTTATCCACTGATGGTGGGAATGCCATCTAGTCCAACCTCTATGGAAAGCAATATGGAGATTCCTCCAAAATCTGGAAATTGAGCTCCCATTCAACCCAGCTATTCCAGTCCTAGGGATATACCCTTAAAACACAAGAATACAATAAAAAAAACCCTCGTCCTCACATCTATATTTATTGCAGCACTATTCACAATAGCCAGGCTCTGGAAACAACTAAGATGCCCTTCAACAGATGAATGGCTAAAGAAACTATGGTACATATACACAATGGAATATTATGCAGCCGTCAGGAGAGATGAAGTCATGAAATGTTCCTATACATAGATGTACATGGAATCTATCATGCTGAGTGAAATAGTCAGAGGGAGAGAGAGAGAGAGAGACGCAGAATAGTCTCACTCATCTATTCATTTTACGAAAAATAAAAGTCATTTTTGCAACAATCCTCAGAGACAATGAGAGGAGGGCTGGAACTTACAGCTCACTTCATGAAGCTCACCACAAAGAGTGGTGAGTGCAGTTATAGAAATAACTACACAGAGAACTACCATAATCATGTGAATGAATGAAAGAACTGGAAAGCCTGTCTGGAGTACAGGGGGGGTGGGGTGGGATGGAGGGAGTTTTGGGACACTGGTGGTGGGAATGTTGCACTGGTGAAGGGGGTGTTCTTTACATGACTGAAACCTAATTACAATCATATATGTAATCAAGATATTTAAATAAGGGGCCGGGCGGTGGCGCTGGAGGTAAGGTGCCTGCCTTGCCTGCGCTAGCCTAGGATGGACCGCGGTTCGATCCCCCGGTGCCCCATATGGTCCCCCAAGAAGCCAGGAGCAACTTCTGAGCGCATAGCCAGGAGTAACCCCTGAGCGTCACAGGGTGTGGCCCAAAAACCAAAAAAAAAAAAAAAAAGATATTTAAATAAAGAAAATTTTTAAAAAAAGGATTCCTGTTTTTCAATATTTTGGAAGGTCCTGAGGATCAGTGCTTGTAATTCTTCTCAAAATGTTTGATAGAATTTAATCTTAAAATTATCTGGACTTTTTTTCTTTCCTGACATAGGCCTGTATTGCTATGAGTTTCCCCCTAAATACTGTTTTTGCTGTGTCCCACAGATTTTGAAAATTTGTCTCTTCATTATCATTCATCTCAAATAATTTCTATTTCTTTCTTAATTTCCTCTTTGCTCCAGTTATTGTTGAGTAGCATGTTGTTTAATCTCCAGATTTTGGATTTTCTCCACAGTTTCTTTTTTTTATTATAAGAATTTATTCAAGAGACAAAATTAATTAACATATTGAGGTGAACTAGCATAACATAACATAACATATAATTAATATAGTAATACATGTAAGTCATAGAACATTTCTGTTTAAAACACAATTTTTATCATAATGGCTTACATATCTTTCACAGTAGTATTTTAGGTACATATTAACATTGAATCAGGGGAATACCCATCATCAAATATGTTCTCCCCCATCCCAGTTCCCTTTCTGCAACCCATACCTCCACCATCACCCCCTCTGGGCTGCTAGAGTAGGTGGTTTCCTCTTTGTCTAGCTTATTATTAGTGATCATATATTTGTTTGGTCCTGTCACAGTTTCTTTTTTTTTTTTTTTAATTTTTTATTTGTAATTATGAGAACAAGGATGCAAAGAAAGAGGACAAGGTAAAGTTACAGTGGAAGGACAATACATAACATAATTCTCAGAAGTCCCCTTGCTGATATCCCAACTTTGAAATTTCATCCAAAGAACATTAAGATTGTAACACACTATAATATTTCTTAACAGCACACAAGGCAATCTAAAGCCATAAAACTTACATAACTCCTTAAACATTACAGGCATAGCATTTTTTTTTACATTTCCATATTCATGCATATTAGCTTAAGTTGACCTCAAATCTTAACTGGGTTCTTTTTAAGGATTAGAGTCAAAGGAGCACAGCAAAAATGGTGTTAGAGTGGCAATTGTTGTTTGCATAGGCCCACCAAAATATGAGGGACATGGAAAGAAATAACCTTGGCCTAAATACAAAAAGACCCGACCCCTGAAGGTTCCTGGCACAAGACCAACTCTAGGCTCCAGGCAAGCTAGATCGTCCAATCCAAGACATTGTCTGTAGTGCCAACACACTTATATTTTTCACACAGTCTCTGTTGTTGGTATCAAGCTTCTGTATTTAAGATCCTGGAATCTGTATATCCAACAATGAAGTCAGGATGTGGAGCGTCCTCTGGTTTCACCTTACAATCAAAGGGCAATGCAGGGAGCCCTGTCCTGTAAGCAAATCGTTGTTGTTGTTAAGTCTTCTCAGTGTTAATGGAAGTCTCTTTTGAGCAGGACAATGTCTGAGCAGTGTAGAGTCTTCCTTGGTAGAGGATTGCTTCCAGGTGATGCTATAGACCAGCCTGGATGTTTTGTGGATGGCTTCCCTGGTTCAGGGGAATGCCCTTTCTTCTGAGGTCTGTGCCAGGTCGTTATGTCAATGTTCAGGGTGTAAGGTCCCTTTGCACTATAAGATTAGTCTGTACCAATCTCTATTAGATAGGATCTTATTTATATGTATAGTATTTTCCCATTTTAATGTGCCTATGCAAAAAAGGAGCAATGCCACGTGGTGTTCTTGGCCCATAAGGGGGTGATAAGAACAATTATGGTTCAATCATAAGCATTAATCTGGGGGACTCTTTCTCTAAGATTCCTTGTTAAACAGCTCAAAAAGAGAAGAAGAAAAGCGGTTAGAATCGTCACTATATAAGACAACATTTAGTAAGAATTATAGCTGTCAGAGAAAAAAAACCAAAATATTCTAAAGAAATACGTGTCCATTTTATGTATCTTGAAACAGTTTGGGGTTGTTACACACAATGCACGGCTTTGGTCTGTGATAACGCTTGTACACTACTGATTAAAAAGAGTAATGTAGATTAGAGATGTTTGGGGGGGATAGAGAGTAAAGGAATAAAAAAGAGCTTTGTAGGGATGTGGGAAAGGGCACGATACATAATAAAGATTCTGGATACGTAAAAAGTAACATAACAGTAGGAATACACTTCATATATGAAGTACGCGCGGGGGCGCTAGCCCCCACGCGGTTCTGCAGTTTTGGGATGCAAAGGGCGGGATTTCTCCCCCGCCTCCCCCCAGGGCCCGATTAACCAGGCGTGGCCCTGAAGACCCACCAGGTTTGGGGGGATCTTGGCCCCCTGGACTAGGAGTTCAGCCCAGGGGACCTGTGGCTAGCTGTCCTGCCCAGAGCCCCCCACATACCAGTCAAACACCCAGAAATCCTGGCATGTGGAGTGGTCTGAGCCCAGCCGTGCTTCTGCAGTTTTGGGATGCAAAGGGCGGGATTTCTCCCCCGCCTCCCCCCAGGGCCCGATTAACCAGGCGTGGCCCTGAAGACCCACCAGGTTTGGGGGGATCTTGGCCCCCCTGGACTAGGAGTTCAGCCCAGGGGACCTGCTGTCACAGTTTCTTTTTACAATCCATCTTGATCTCTGTTGCATAGTGTTCTGATGGGGTGTTCCTAATTATCCTTACTTTTGTGACTTTGTGCAAGTTAGATTTATATCCTAAGGCATGGTCTATTTTAGAGAAGTTTCCATGTATACTTGAGAAGAATGTTTATTCTGCTTTCTTGGGTGGAGAACCCTGTATAGATCAGTTAGGCCCATTTCCTCTAATCTCTCATTTAGTGCTCTTATGTATTCGCTAGTTTTCTGCCTGGTGGATCTGTCTTGTGCTGATAGTGGAGTATTAAAATCTCCTACTACTATTACATTTCCTTCCATATGTTTCTCCAGATTTGTGAGCTCATGCCTTACATATTTTACTTTCTGTAAATTTGCACATAAATATTGATCAGGATTAGTGCTTCTTGATCTAATATTTTCCTGATTAGTAAGTAGCAACCCTCTTGGTCTCTAAGCACTTACTTGGGGTTGAATGCAATTTGTTCTGATATAAGAATGGCTGTCTTACAGGGAATGGGAACAACTTGATCTAAGAACAGATTGCCTTACCTCACAATCTAATGATAAGACAAAATCAGAAGACTTGTTACCCTTTGATCTGTGCAAAAAGCCAAGATTGCTATCTATAGATGACTAACTATGACAATCATGACTGAGCAGAATGTATCTTGGGAGCAACAAAAAGTCCTAGTCTAGGTTTTGGTCTATATCTGTACAACATCCAAGATCTCTAATTTCAAAGGTCTAACTGAGACAATTGCAAGTGAACAGGTATTCTGGAAACATAATGAAAGACTCTATCCCAGGCTCCATACTAGGATCAGCATGACTAAGACCATGAACTAATGAAGATGAATTAAAACGACAGTGAAGGAACAAAACGTCTAGAACGACTAAGAAAGTCTTCATCATGAGCTCCGTTCCTGGACCCGTGCAGATACCAAGATCCCTAGATATAGAAGTCTGATTTTATCACCCAAGACGGAGCTGAAGCCTTCCATACACCACAAAGGCACTGAGGGGAGAGTAAATGAACATGCAAGGAGTCTATAGTTATTCCCATGACAGTATACTTCAAAGGTGTAGCTTTTAGGCCAAGAAAATTCCCTCTCTAATGTTCCCAAAATTTACTGTGCCTATGCAGGAAAAAAAAAAAAAAGAAAAAAACAGCACAAAATAATTTTTTTTGTTTATCTATTTATTTACATTTTGTATTTCTTGTTTGAGTTTGGATATTGACGTTGTCTCCAATTATTTTATTTATTTATTTATTTATTTATTTATTTATTTATTTTCCTTCTTTCTTCTTCCTTTTTCCTTTTTGCACTCTGTTATGTCTTTACTTCAGGACTGTGGTTATTATGTGGTGCTTGTCTTTATTGCTGTAGTGCTCACTGGATTTTTTTTTTTTTATTTGAGATCTCCTTTTGTATGGTTGTGGTGTTTCACTTCCTTTTCCCTTTCCTCTCTCAAACTGAGATTAAGAGCCTCTAAAAGCACTTTGCCCATTTTTGGTTTATTTGATTTTTACCCCATTTTATTGCTCTTCTTTTCTTCAAACAAAACCACATAACTTGAACTATCTAGTACTACCTCTCAAATAGAAGGGGAAAGAGTGGAGGGTATCAAGGCAAAACAGTTGTATGATCACTAAGTAGTAAGCTAGACACAGAGGGTACCACTTATACTAGCAGCCCAGGGGGTGAGGGTGGGGGAATATAGGATGCAAGATGGGAATGAGGGTTGAGGGAGGACGACTTTGGTGATGGGAACTAAAAATGCTAGTTTACAATTTTATAATAAATGTTAAGAAAAGAAAAAATAAACACTGCAAAGATACTAAATTGAGTAATTGCTTGCCTTAAATTAATAAAGTAAGGTTTGATCTTCTGCCAAGATATGACTAAAAGCACCCAAAAATAATTAAAATAAAAATATCTGCATAAACAGAGCAGTGGCACAAGCGGTAAGGTGTCTGTCTTGAGCAAGCTAGCCTAGGATGGACCATGGTTCCATCCTCTAGTGTTCAATATGTACCCCAAGCCAGGAGTAGCACTGAGCATTACCGGGTATGACAAAAAAAAACTGAATAAAATGATTAAATAATAAAATATGCATTAAAATAATAAAATATACTGAATAAACAGTTAAATAAAAAATATAAAATAGATTTATTTTTAAACTTATAAAATTTAGAAACAACAAAATAATTTTACCAAAAAGTTATATTAACTATGTAATTATGTGTGAAATAATTCATGATACTACTTACATATAAATAATAAAATTCTATATATACCATAAAGTCATAGTTTTGATAAGCCTGTTAAGTCTAATCTTTTTATAAAAATTAAAAAAAAATGCTGCTATCAAGAAATAAAAACTATCAAGAGGAACTCACACCTACTAGAATATCAATGATAGAACATTGGTGGAAATGATCTTATAAGTTTTATTTTCTTGGCATTAAAATTTTATTTTAGCAAAGGACTTCATTTAAAAACTATGAAATATACATTTAAAATTCTCAAGTAAGATTATAAAACATCCATTTTCTTATTTTTTAAATGCCAAAATTTAGTATCCTTTCTTTTCCGATCCAACCATTTTCAGCCAAGATATTACATACCATTTTTATCTGATTATATAAACTCAACATTAATTTATCTAAACATGGAATGCTACCCAAACAATAGCTAAACAAAAAAGTTACTAGATCACTATATTTTCTATTTTATTATTTAATTTTTTACTTTCTATTTTAAAAGTACATAATTCAGATTATATCAAAATCACTCCCAAAAGTCATATTTTATTTTTTTGTTTCTAAGAAACTTCAGGAAACTATTTTCTCATATATAAAACATTGCCTTTCTTCCCACTCAGTTTGACCCTCTACAAAATTGTTTTCACTGTGTTGAGAGGAGGCATCTCTAAGTGTTTTTGTCTGTTTTGTACCTTTCAAGTTTCATTTTGTTATTGACATAATCAATCACATCCTCCTGTTCCAATTCAAAATCCTCATCATCAGGAGTTTCTTTCATTTTCTAATGAAACTGAATATCCCTAAGAAACAGAAGCAAAAACTATGATAGACAACAGCATCAAAAATACCTTTAATTGTAGTCAAATATAAGAGTACTAGAGAATTCATCTCATTGTACAAAGCTAATATAAATTAAAAATAATAGAAACAATGGATTATTTATATGAAAATGAATTTTATGAATTTATATACAACATTTCTTAGATTAAGAAATAAAAAAGATTCAGAAATCAAAATGTCTACATCATATTTTATTGACTGTTTTAAATAAAAATGTACCTCTTTTATGTCAATTGTACTTAATTATATAAAATAAATATCTAAAATTTTAGTAAATGATTTTTTTTCTTTTTTAGTTGTATAGAAGGGATTTTTTTTCTTTGAGGCTACTTTGAGAAATAATCAGAAATCGTTCTGGTGCTCTTGATTATCTTCATGTTGTGCTGGGGATAAAACCAGGGTTGGACAATGTCTTTAATATTTAATATTGGGGGTCAGAGCAGTGGTGAAGCAGTAGGGTGTTTGCCTTGCATGCAGCTGACCCACGACATACCTGGGTTTCATCCTCGGGGTCCCATATGTTCCCCCCAGCCAGGAGCGATTTCTGAGTACATATCTAAAATAACCCCTGAGTGTCATCATGTATGGCTCCCCCCTCAAAAAATAATATCATACTCTCATTGTTCACCTTGGAGTTTCGAAGGCTATTTATAATAATGTTTTCAACGAACAGAGATTACAAATAATGCAGAAATAACTATCTTCCATTTTTGTATATAACAAAGAAAATTTCAATACATTAGACAACAGTGGACATACATTGGTAAATATTGTCACTGAAACAGCCTATGAATCAGAAATGTATGTAAAAGAAGTTATCATAAGCAGCACTACATTTCATTTTATATTTTTCTTTCACATGAGTTTTGAGCACCTTGAGGCACCCAGGGTATTTTCTACTTCTGCATTCAAAAATTATTCCTGGCAGGCTCGGGAATACAGATCGCCAGGGATCAAATCCAGCTTGGAGACAAACCACGCAAGTACTCTATGTGCTGTGCTCTATAACTCTGGCTCCAACACTAACTACATTTCTTTTGTTTTGTTTGCTTTTCTTTTGTTTTGTTTGTTTAATTGTTTAGTTAATTTTGGCTACACCCTGCAGTGCTAAGTAAGGGCTTACCCCTGGCTTTGACCTCAGGAGTCATTTCTGGTGGTATTTGGGGAAACTGTATAGGATACCAAGGTTCTAACCCTGCTTTATGCAAGATAGAATCCTACACACCTGTACTATGCCTCTGGTCCAGCACTATATTTCAATGCATACTTTGATATTAGGGAGAGCTTAATTATTAAATCACCATATCCTGAATTTGTTTTTATGTTTTAACCAAAGTTCCTTGACATGTGACTTATGGAATTGTTGTACTAGAGAAAGGTAGTGCCTAATCCATTAATATTTTCAACTATTTGCAAAAAACATATTTAGACATGAACTAGTTTACACCATCATGTAGAAAGAGTGTCATGCAGTGCAATAGTAGATATGGATTTGCAAAAATTGCTCGTAAATCACAGAAATGAAACAGATTCCTCTTTCCAGCCAGACCCGCTGACCTCTTTGCATTCAAAGTTCTAGAATCAGGATGTGAGAAAACATATTTCTAGAAATTAAGCTGATCAACCTGACCTTAATGTTCTGCTCTGACTAAACTTTATTCTTTTACCTATAATATAGAATCTATGGTTTTCTTACCTAATATCAGAAAACTTGGAGTTACGATTTTTTTCTTTACAACTTTTAGTAGAAATGTAAATATTCCTGGTTGCACCAGTTTTATCATCTTGAAATGTCATTTTGTAGCATTCTGGAACCATGCATTTATAATATAAGCATAGAGAAATAGATGCCAGAACATCCCTGGTCTCTCTGGGAGAATAGGAGCCAGAGGTCAGTAAACACCATTTGGCAGGCAGTGCAATGGCCTAATTGCACTGAACAACCTGCCTTTTAATGTTCAAGCATTGTTATATGAACACTTTCCAGTACTGAATTTTTTTTCAAAATCATTGAAAGAAACTCAGACTTGATATTCAATGATAAATTTGCCACAGGGGGAAAAAAAAAGTGAACACTCTGATCATGAAAAAGAAAAAGCAGAAACTAGTGGATATTGCTGAGCTGTTCTTCTATTATGTATTCAGTTTATCAATTGTTTTGTCAACACAGTGTCTAACTACATTCAAAAATTTTATTTCACCCTCACATAGAACCCTGCTAAGAATGCCTGTTCCTAATATGAAACTTCACTTTTTCATATCTCACAGTGTGCATATTTTGATATTCTAATTTTGGCCACCTATCTACACAACAGCTCACCTCTATGTACAAAAGTCATCACAATGGGAAACTAAAATTATTATAATAGCAAGCTATAGAAACATAAGGATTTTAGGGAGGTAATGTTGAGAATGTTTTAGCAGCCCCCCCACAAAAAACCCACAGGAGGATATAATAACGGTAATAATAAAACTAAAAGATGAAACCGAAGAATTTGGTAGGTGAAATAAAAACTTGCCTGAAGGAATCAGCAACCAAGAAAGCAACTGTGGACAGAATCAGTGAGCTCCAAGATAAGATGCAGAAAAACTCCAGATAGAAGAAATCAAAAAAATAAATTAAACCTCAAAATAAAGGAACACCAGAGAAGATCATTTTTATATGAATTCAAGAGAAACAATATAAGAATCACTGGGTTCCCAGAAACTAGGAAAGGGATTTTGTTGAAGCAATTTTGAATGAAATCTTCACTTTTATAAGTTTTTACTTTTACTTCACTTTTACAAATTGAAGATCTTGTGCAGCCAGATTTGAGACCTCATAAGCATAAAGCAAAACCTAAAATAAAGACTCCAAGGCATCTTAAGAACGATGAAAGTCCTAGATAGAATTACTATACTGAAAGTAGTAAGTTCAAGGTAGGGCATAACATATTAAGGTATGTCAATAAGATCTACAGTATAATTACAACAGGATATGACATATATGGATATTTCAGTTGTTTTATCTGATTAATATTAGACTAATGTAAATATAGTTCTCAATGATAGTATTTTGTCTACTCAATTTATTTAAAAACTCTCATTACATTGATAACAGTTTTTCATTGATTCAAAGTGGTTAATGATTAAATTTTAGCTATATATTGTATAAGACATTTACCAGTACAATTCCCCCAACAGTGTCCCCAGTTTTACCCTCAAACATCCTCCTGCCTTTCTCTGGGAGAAACACAGACTGAATGCCCCATTTATACATTGTATATTATTACTGAGGAGTATCATTCCTATTACTTTATCTCCTTTCAGTGATCATTTCCAACTATCATCATCATAGTTTTAAATTTTCATTTATATCTAATAAACTGAGTTGATACTGAAAAAATTTGAGATCTTGGTGCCTAAAAATAATCAAAGCTCTCAAATAAAAACAATTATATGGAGCTAGAGAGATAATACTGTGGTTAAAGCTCTTCCTTACCTAACTACAGCTGACTCAGTAAGTAACTGGCATAGCATATGGCTCATTGGCTACCATCAAGAGTAAGCCCTGACTATAAGGTGTAGCTTTAAAATAACAAAAATTAAGGGTAATTATATATTAATATACCATCAAATCACAAAATCCCCCTCTTCTTATATGAAAAGAATTTTCTTCATTCAGTTCTTTTATTATCTCAGTTTACTCTTTAACTCAAGCAATCCTCTAGCACATTTCGTTTTCTTGATATATTCCAGCTGCTCTCCAAAGCCCTCCTCAGGGAATCAATTGGTTTGTATTATTTCCTCTGTGTAGTACTCTTTTTTTCTACCTTATTATTTTTAATTAACTTTCATATTATCAATTTCCATTTTTATCACTTCAGTTGGCCTAGTTATATGCCTGAGTCACCAACAATAGCTATAAAATCTATGGTTTTATATGCCTAGTGCTGCTATTTAATACATGTTTGGTACATGTATGTGGAAAAATAATTATTGATATTATTTATATCCAGGTAATAAAAAAGTAAATAAACATTTTATCATCATTGTGATCCATGTGAAATGCACCTCAATGTTCCATGCAATTATGTAGATTTTTATTTAGTTTAGATATTTTTTGAATGTCACCTAATGGTATTTAGCGCCTCCTCCTATCTTGGATTATTTGAAGACATTTTTCAGGATGATGCAAATCAAGTCAGGGTCAATCAAGGAGAATATTTAATTCTAAAGTTAACATACTAGGAGAACTGATCTATAAAGCTGAGTTTGGGTGGCTAAATTGAGGTGAAGTAGGTATTCTTGAGAGAGAGTTATGAAGGTACAATGATGAAAGGTATAGTGTTGAAATTATTCACATAATATACTAGTACTAATAGTATTGCAAAGGTAGTCAATTAAAATTTTTTAATATAAACCTAAATTTAAAAAAAATGAGCACCTGATTCCTGTACTACTTTTCTGGCCAACAACTATCAGTTTTGTAGAGCCCATAACTTAGAGAGTTATAATTTAAGTCATCAAGAACCAAACAAATACACCTCCAAGTGGCTATGTTTTTCCTCTACAAACTTACCTGAGAGTCCTTAAAATACGAGTTTCCTCCCAACAGTTTTGTATTTTTATTCCCCTAGAATTGTTAAAACTTTCTAACTGGCCGAACCTGCCACTTCTGTGATAAAAATAAGTCATTCTTTTTGGAGAGAAAATTCAATGAGAAATAACACAAAATACCACACATTTTGTCATTCAAATATTAGATACACAGCACGGTGTCATTTAGTGATAGGCTGATGTACCAGTTGTCAAATGCTATCTTCAACTCTGCTCATTCTTCCAACTTCTTATTTTATGCAGTGGAATTGTGTCATGATTCATTAATTAGCTTCATGCACTAATTAAATTACCAAGGATGAGATTTTTCATCTGCAATGACATTTCTAGGTAAATCAATGTCCCAAATATATCCTCTGACTTTCTAACCGAATCACTGTCCCCTTATATCTGGATAACTGGAACTGCTTCTCAATGCTTGTCTCTGACTTCTCATTTCCACTCTTCTAATCCATTTTCCACACAGTAGTCAGTGTAAAATTGTACCACACAAATCAGATTATGTTTTTTTTTTTCTTGTCTTAAAAATGTTCTAGCAGCTTCCCAGAAATACAATTCCAGGTTCACCCCAACTTCAAAAGCAGTAAAGGGAGTTCTAGCCTCATTTGTTCTCTATCTAATCTCCCTTTTTCTCTTACACACCAAGCATGGGATCTTCATGCATACACATATGTTTAGAGTTCTTTTGCTAGCATAACTCGTATGTGGTGCTTTTTTGCCCTAGAAATATATGACACTACTCTCTCCTCCATCCTCTCCCTCCTCTCTCTCCTCTCCCTCCTCTCTCTCCTCTTTTCTCTCGCCTCTCCCTCTTCTCTCTCCTCTCTCTCCTCGTTCTCTCCTCTTTCTCTCCACATCAACCAAAAATGCAAAGAAAAAAATATGACACTAAATATCACATCACCGTCTTAACAGTGTCTTTCCAAATGTCTTTACACATTACACATTAGTCAACCCGCTACGTATAGCTTGTTCTGCTTTTCTTGTAATTTAAATTATGCTTTTAGTCAGAAACAAGCAAGGAAAATAATCTACAACTAATGTTGCCCATAGCTCTATGAACCTGAGTTTATAAGAAGTCCATAATGATTTTGTTTTTACTATTTTCATAGTATCTCTTTGCCCAGACATCAGGGTATTAGTTTCTGAATATTAGCATTTAATCTTTGTTCATTTCTCAAAGAGAGTTACAAAATCACATGATACTCACCTTTCAACTTTATCCCTAAGGTATTACTAGGCACAAAATAGTTGCTCAAAAGTTTTTATATGAAATGAGGGAGGATATACAAATCTAAAAGCCTACATTATAATAAATAGCTTGCTTTTATTGAAGAAGGAATATTCGTGTTTGCAAACTGGCCATTAACTTACATATGAAAGTTCATCTTATAGCCCATTTATATCTTATAGGCTCAGTAGATTATTCAATGTTTATTCTTTTGACACAGAAATTTCTTTTAACCTAAGAAGGGCATTTAAGGACAAGTAAATTAAGCTACTTGTCCAAATAAATAAGTAAGGACTCCAGAAAATTACTAGTACTAATTTAATACACTTACAGAGAATCTTTATTTACATGTTACTATTTTTAAGGTATGTGTGTAACTGTAAAATGACAATCCATGACCGCTGTTCAGAAGACTTTAACATTCATTCAAATAAGTAAAATGAGATGTGTTATTTTATCTTAATCTGTTGCTAAATTCCAAAATGATTGGTTATCTTCTCTTTCAGATAGAATTTTCCTTATTTAACTTTTCATATTATGATATATCTTGTATATGCACATATAGAACTGATATTCAATTAAAATATCTGGATAGGCAGGTGAAGAATATGAGTATATTTGATAAATTTAAGTTTCTGGGTATAATGTAAAGTTTAAATATTTTATATAATTTATAATATTTATGACTAAAAAGCTTAAAATAATTTCATAATCTAAATAATTACTATGCTTTAGATAATACTTTTTATAATTTATTACTAACTTTTCCTTGCTGAAAGTTTGACATAAACAGAAGCACCTTTTCTGCTTCTCAGAATTTGTTGTCTTTCAAAGAAATGACTGCCAATAGTGAATCTGCCTGCTGATTATGAATCACCAAGAGGGATTTCCAGATCTGCACACAACATTCCTAATAATACTTCCTTTTGATAAAGCCATCAAGAGGATGCCAGATATTTAATCTTCAATTTAGTATAAGATCAATTGATATTATCTTGTTCAAATGGCTCAAACCTTCTCATAGATGGCTTTCTCAGTATGTTCTCATCTACCTCATGATCCATTTATCTTAAGTTACTAAATTTCAAATCAAATAACTTATTTTTCTTTCAATCACAGTGACTATGGAGCAGAAATGAAAGTCTCCATAATTACTTTATTCTACACTTACTTTTATTCACTGAAAGTGCAGAAAACTTGTGTTGAATTACCGCACTTCTAAGAAATTCAAGTTGTCTAATTTACTTGGTGAAATAATGAAAAATGAATTTGACCATAATTTCCCTAATAAATTCCTATTTTTAATTTGTTAGTATTATTGAAAACATTTAAAATATACTAATCACTGTCTCAAGTAACTTAACTGGAACTTTGATTTAAATCATGAAAATTCTATTATTGTTTTCATATTTTTCATCAAAGAATAAAGAATAAAGAAATGTTAAGTGACACTCCTTAAGAGAAGTGAGCATTTCTTCCTCTATTGAACTATTTTATTACTTAAAACTCAAAAGTAAGGATGCCTATGTTCTCATCCATCTTACAAGATGTGCATCTTTATGAAATTTTCTTTCTTATTTCTTCTCTAAGACACAAGTATTTGTCATGGTTCATTCTGGTGCTGACATGCTGCTGCCAATTTTTTGTTTTGGTTTTGTTTGTTTATTAGAGAAAATAATTTATTTCCCCTAGTACAGGATTTTTCAATCTCAACCTACCTTCCCCTCAAGAAATTTATATACTTTCTTTGTAGAAATGAAAATATTACCCATATTTTACTCAGTGCTTATTTATTGTACTATAATCAGGAAAATTAGTTTTTTCATCCCATTTCACAACTGATGGCATTTGAGGAATTACTTTAAAAAACACAAAACTATAAGTATAAGATGAATAAAGTGAGGATAAAATGTAACTTTTATTGAGTGATTACCATGTGACAAGTACTACTCTGGATGCCATTTTTAAATGTTTGCATGTGTCTTTTTAATTATCTTTAGTTAGACATCAATATAATTTTGTTTTGAATGTATACAGTTGAGAAATTTGAAACATGCTGAAATTAGAAATTAAGAAAGAAAAACAGTTTGAGAACAACAAATATCTAAGGAAAGAGAGAGAGAGGCTGGGAAAATCTATTCCTGCCCGGTGGTTCCTGACTGTGAGAAACTGTGAGTGCTGCCTGTGAGTGTTTTTCTACTGTCCTGTCTTCTGAACCTCTTGGTAGTGAGCCAAATAGGGCACAGAAAATTTGTTCTCCCAGAGGCTCATTCACGGGCTGAAACCCCAAAGAACTGCTTCCAATCGTGAAAACAGGGTGTAAGCAGTACTTTGCAGAAGGCAGGTCCCCTGTTTGTGACATCAGGCTGGGAAAATCTATGCCTGCCCAGTGGTTCCCGACTGTGAGAAACTGTGTTTTTCTACTGTCCTGTCTCCTGAACCTCTCAGAAGTGGGCTAAAAAGGGCCCAGAAAATTCATTCTCCCAGGTGCTCCAGAAGAGCATGGTTCGCTACACAGCTGTGCACTCTGTCTAATGAAAAGAACACCACTGCAACAAGAAGAAAAAGTGACACTAGGAACTGTACTGGATCACTGAAGCCCAGCATTTCTCTCCGGACTGTCTTCTCTGCTGCATGCTCAGGCTTAAGATTTGATCCTGTGTGAGGCTTCATCCACAGAGGGCTCCCCTACCTTGGAGGTGAGTTGACCCACCCAGAAAGGGTGGAGCCAGAGGAGCGTGGACACACACATCATTTAGCCAATGAATACCACCACAACACATAGAAAAACCCACAATACAAGTGTGACAATGGGGAAACAATTCAGCTGAGCATCAAACATAGAGAATGAAGATGATAATTCTGGTGACCAGAAAACAGCCAACCAACTAATCAGTCTCTCTAATAAGGATTTTAGACAAGAAATATGAAAGATGCTCAAAGAACTCAAAGAAACCATGGATTGAGTTGAACAGAACACTAATAAGAACCAAGAAAATATAAAGACAGATCAGAAAACTCCAAACTGAAATAACAGGTCAAATAACAGGCCTGAAAAACTCAGTAAACGAATTGATTGACAAAATGGATAAGCTCTCCAACAGGGTAACAAACACTGAGAATAGAATTAGTGCTGTGGAAGATGAGATAAATAACAACTCCATACAGTGGGAGAGACTGGAAAAGAAAACTTAAAGCAAATGAACAGACAATAGAAAAATTAGTCAAAGAATGTGAACAGATAATAAGCTCAACAGAAACAACTTAAGAATCATTGGAGTCCCAGAGACCCAGGAATAAAATCTACAGGAAGAATCAACAGTCAAGAACATCATTAAAGAGAAACTTCCAGAGCTAAAGAATATAAGTGATCAAATCCTGCATGCCTGAAGAGTACCAACCAAAAGAAAACCAAGAAAAAATACCCCAAGACACATCCTAGTCACAATGACGAATCCCACAGATAAAGGCAGAATTCTGAAAACAGCAAGATCAAAAAGGGAAATTACATTCAAGGGAGCATCCTTGAGATTTACAGCAGACCTGTCACCAGAAACAATCAAGGCCAGAAAACAGTGGTGGAACATAGTGATAAAACTCAATGAAATGAATGCTTCACCTAGAATACTGCACCCAGCAAAAATCACTTTTAGGTTTGAAGGAAGAATACATGGTTTCACATACAAACAGCTCAGAAACTTTACAGATTCAAAACCAGTCTTAAGAGAAAAACTGAAAGACCTACTTTAAGACAAGACTGACCAAAAGACACATCAAATTTTGATATGAATATGGCATTAAATCCCAGGAAAATTCTTTCTTTCAATGTCAATGGACTAAATGCACCAGATAATAGACACAGAGTGGCTAAGTGGATCAAAAAACTCAATCCAACCTTCTGCTGCCTACAAGAAACGCACCTGAATAGTCAGAAGAAACATAGAGTCAAAGTAAAAGGCTGGAGGAAAATTATCCAGGCAAACAACACCCATAAAAAAGCTGAAGTGGCCATACTAATATCAGATGATGCAAACTATATAAAGATGGACATTTTATATTAATCAAGTGGTATGTACAGCAGGAAGAAATCAGTCTCCTAAACATATATTCACTGAATGAGGGGCCAGCAAAATAGTTAATACAATTGATGACGAATTTGAAAAATAATATCAATAACAACACTATAATTGTGGGTGACCTCAACACGGCTCTGTCAACACTGGATAGGTCAACCAGACTAAAACCCAACAAGAATATACTAGACCTGAGAAGAGAAATGAAAGAAAGAGGCCTAGTAGATATATATAGGACACTCCATCCCCAGAAACCTGGATACACATTCTTCTCCAATGTACATGGGACATTTTCCAGGATAGACTACATGCTGGCACATAAAACATGCCTCCATAATATCAAGAGGATAAAAATTTTGCAGGCTACCTTTGCTGACCACAAGGCTCTGAAATTATATGTGAATTCCAAAGGGACAGAGAAGGAAAGAGAGAGATATAGGAGTTTGAGCTATAGAACTGAGAATAATGTGGGGGAAAAAATGGGTACTTGGGATATTGGTGCTGGAAATCAGGTACTCTGGTGGTAGTATTTTTGAAATGATCTATACATAAATTTTCATTCACAGTGCTATTAATTATAGGTCCTCAATAAAAATGAGGTAGGTCAAAGACTCTAAAGGGCTATTTGGCTTCTGAAGTTTTAACACTTAACAATTCTCCACTAAAGGGAATTTTTACATGTAATACTTATTATAGATCATCCTTCTGGTATTCAGATGAGCATTCACAATAAGTGCATAATTAAAGAGAGAAAACTTGCTAAACTGGGAGCTGAGAGATAGGACGGCAGATAAGTTGCTTATCTTGCATTCACCTTATGTGGGTGTTATCTCTGATAACTTATATGGTATCCCAAGTACCACAGGAGTAATTTCTTGATTGTGTATTGAGGAGTAACTCCAGAGCATAACTGGCACACGAACAAATTATATTAATTTACCTTGCTAAGTAAATTAATGTAGCTACATACATATTTTTCTATTAGTGTCAACTGCTATTTTTTTAAGTTGTAAATCTTCAGTGACAGAATTTCATGCATACATAGGATTTAGAAGCATATATTAAAGAAATGCAACATTGAAATTAGAATCTTAGTCCCCTTGGACAGTGGGTGATAACTATTTGCTATTTACTTTATTTTATTATGTTATTGAAACCGCATGCTTAATAAATATATGTTTAGGACTGGAGAGATAGCATGGAGGTAGGGTATTTGCCTTGCAAGCAGAAGGACTGTGGTTCAAATCCCAGCATCCTTTTTGGTCCCCTGAGCCTTCCAGGAGCAATATCTGAGTGTAGAGGCAGGAGTAACCCCTGAGTACTGTCAGGTGTGACCCAAAAACAAAACAAAAAAAATGTGTGTGTATGTGTGTGTGAGAGGTGTGATTCAACAAAATAAATGTATGAAAGGAGTGCATGGCAATTATACTTTCCAGTCACAGCAACTAAAGACAGTGATATTTAAAATACTGAGTGTAATATTTTAGTAAAGAAATAATAGTATTAATTTGGGTTCTGCATATTAGAATATATACTAACTAGGATATAGGGCAGAAGTAACAATATATAATATACTTATTAATATATTCTAACATGTAGATATATATTTAGTATGCAGCTGCTTTCCACACTGGAAGGAGGGACCTCTAATCTCAGAACCAGAAAAAATCACTGAATACCATTGGTATTCACTTTAGAAACCCTCTCAAGATGTCTATCTTCCTATGTATCTATCTATCTATCTATCTATCTATCTATCTATCTATCTATCTATCATCTATCTATCTATGTATCTATGAATCTATCTATCATCTATCTATAGATCTATCTATCATCTATCTATCCATTCATCTATCTATCATCTATCTATTGAGCTACTATTATTCTGTAATGCAGATAATAGATGTTTAATTGAAAATGTGACCAACTGAAAATTTAAATAATGTAAAGTTGTAAGAGAAAGAGGCATAACTGACGAGACTACAGCTCAGTAGTCATAATTCTTGAGTTAGAAATTTGTTCTCTAGATGCAATGAAAAAAATGTACGAGTTTATTTCTGATTATAATTTGGTAAAAACCCAGTCACAAGCTGTGTAATTGTATTGGACATCTTTACCTATAGGGGTTCAGAAAATGGCCTAATGTACACACACCCTACCTTCTTCAATCTTTGTATCACATGGACTTACAAGCATTTCAAACATGACCCTGAATGTCTCTGGAACCACTGGTCAGTCAGTGCTGCACCCCTAAGCCCTACAATTGACCTACCAACTGAAGAGCAAATATATCATAGAATGACCCCCAAGTCCCACAGGACCACTTGCAACCCTCCCAAGAGACATTTAAGGAATTTGTTTGTTTGTTTGTTGTTTGTTTTTTAGGGGTCACACCAGCAGTGCTCAGGGGCTACTCTTGACTCTATGTTCAGAAATAGCTCCCTGCAGGCTTGGGGGGACCAAATAGGATGCCAGGATTTGAACCACTGTCCTCCTGCATGCAAGGCAAACGCCTTACCTCCATTCTATCTCTCCGGCCCCTCTTTTCTTTTCTTTTCTTTTCTTTTCTTTTCTTTTCTTTTCTTTTCTTTTCTTTTCTTTTCTTTTTTAAATTCCTGACTATGTGCTCAGAAATCTCTCCTGGGTTGGGGGACCATATGGGACACCAGGGATTGAATCATGGTCTGTCCTGGGTCAGCCGCATGCAAGGCAAATGTCCTACCACTGCACCATCACTCCGGAGCCAGGAATTTACTTTTCTAATAAAACTTTCGAGAAGATAAGATATAGCTACTGTTATAAAACAATTTTAAAGATATAAAAATATGAAGAGCTCCTATAGATAATTGTGTTTATTCATTTTTTAATTTTTAAAACTTGTTAAAAGTTGTATCATTTTTAAAGTTCTTATGATTTTTTTTAATTTTATTTGATTTGTGTCTGAGAGTGACCACACTCAGCGATGCTCAGGGATTACTCCTGGCTTTGAACTCAAAACTCTTTCCTGACAGTCTCAGGAGATCATACAGAGTGCTTGGAATTGAACCCAGGTTGGCCATGTGCAAGGCAAATAAACACTGTGCTATTGCTCTAGCCTGAGATTTTCCTTATAAGTATGTATAAAATGAATGTATATATATATATATATGAACAAATACCCATTCATCTTTATGGTTTTGTGTTCAAATATATTTGAGTATTTTCTTAATCTTAACTTATTTTAAAGCACATAGTGCTGTCAGATTTATGAAAGTTTAATTTAGATTAAAATAAAATACCAGGTCATAATAATTTTATGTCAATAGACTTTATTGAACAAAAGCAAAACATATTAGTTGTTGTTTTCATAGATAAGTAAATACTAGATATTCTGTGGTGTTTTATTCATTATTTATGGTTATTAACAATCCGATGTGCTATGTGTTATTATCTATATCTAGATAAAACTATAATTAAAATTATTTTTGAAAAATTTAAGGCTATTCTAAAATCTTCCACTTACATGCTTGTACTCCCACTCACAATAAGATCTTAAAGGTTTTATTATCATATTAACTTAATTTAAAATCCAGAATGCGGGGCCGGGAAGGTGGCGCTAGAGGTAAGGTGTTTGCCTTGCAAGCGCTAGCGTAGGATGGACTGTGGTTTGATCCCCCGGCATCCCATATGGTCCCCCCAAGCCAGGAGCGACTTCTGAGCTCATAGCCAGGAGTAACTCCTGAGCATCAAACGGGTGTGGCCCAAAAACCAAAAAAAAATAAAAAATAAAAAAATAAAAAAATCCAGAATGCATTCCATTTGAGAGATAATAGAAAAAAGATATCAGATATATGATAGTTTCATAGTTTCATAATAAGTTCTCTTTTCCCAGAAAACAATCTGGGATTTATTATACAAGGTCATGTCTGGAAGGAAATATTAAATATTGTAGCGCTATTAAAGTCTACAATAACTGTTCTCTTGCACCTTTATTTAAAGGCTACATGATTGACACATTTTATTAGCTAGGCCTATGCCTGTTGGTTTGTCATAGCAATTGATAAATTAATTTACAAACTTCAGTTGACTTGTTGTGTTTTTATAGCTGTCTCCTAAAATATCCTTCACAGGCAATACTGGAATTCCCCTCAGATAGAGCACTGCTTTTCAAACTTTAATTCTTCCCTTATTAAAGAGTTGTGTTTTGTTGTTGTAGCATGGGTCTAAAGAGTAAGTTGCCTTTCACAGACCCATTTTTTGTCAATCACTAAGTACTTAAAGAAGAAATCATATTGCAACATGTCTAGGATAAAGCAGTTGTCTTGTATATGATAAAAACACATTCTGTGTAATTGTATTTCAGATTATTTCTACTATAATACAGCCAATGACAAAATTTTTGCACTCTAAGTAGATGTTAGTGATCTTAAAAACTCAATGTGCCTTGGTAGTTTGAAAAATAGGAAATTTTAAACCTTGGATAGTTATAATAAGATCCTTTTATTTACTTATTTTCATCATGTTCTGGGTAAATAATCCCTTTATTAAAAAACTTCTAGTTTCTAGGGCCGAAGAGATAGTATGGAGGTAGTGCGTTTGCCTTGCTTGCAGGAGGATGGTTGTTCGAATCCTGGCATCCCATATGGTCCCCCGAGCCTGCCAGGAGCAATTTCTGAGCATAGAGCTAGGAGTAACTCCTGAGTGCTGTCGGGTGTGACAAAAACAAACAAACAAAAAAGATCTAGTCTTGGGCTGGGGCTGGATAGAGTGTACAGGATATAAGGTATTTCTTTTGCCTGTGGCCTACATTAATTGAATCCCATGCACAGCACATATTACACTGAGTCATAAAGAGTGAGTCCAAAGTACATAAACATGACTAATCTATTTTTGGATGACTGTGGAGTTACATATCTGGAGAAGATGCTTGGTTCAGTCTTCTATCCCTCTTCCAGAAAAAATTATATTATAAAATATATTGATACAATGTGCATATATATGCATATATATGTACATATAAACATATATCAATGCACTGATCCTTGGTGGTAGTGCTTGGCTTTTTTGTCTCAGATTCCAGAAGAATCCACAGCATTTACTGCAATCTCCAGAGCACCTCTAGGGTGAACCCTGAACATAGAGATAGCAGTAAACTTCCAGCACATAGCTCAAACTAGTCACATCAAAATTCAATTTCTTATGACATTTATTCTGCATACAATAAATCCAATAGATAAATTTTTTTAACAATGGGGTCCAAGCACACCACCAACCCGGGATTCGGTACCCAACATCCCTTAAGTGAAACGGGTGTGACACAAAAACAAAAACTAAACTAAACTAAACTAAACTAAACAAAAAATTAGGTAACAAGATAGGGGTGAGATTGTTGAGACAATGAGTCATGGGAATTATGTGGGCATGTAGATCAAGGATTGTAGGTAGCCTTTGGATTTAGCAAAAGACACATATTCTCCCAAATATTCCTGAAAAATATTAGTTCCCCTGTCATCAGTATTTTAATATTATTCATCCATAAATTGTTATGGAAATAAATTTCTGTAGCTATAACCAATAAATTCATAAAAAATTGTTAGAGTATCATTGCAATGCTATTTCAGGATATTATATACTGTAGGAGATGTTCAAGAGAACAATCTCAAATCTGCAAACAGAGAAAGAAAGAAATTATAGAAACTCGTAGAATTTAATTATAGTGTGTTAGTTGCCTTAAAAGAGTTGATAACCTTCTCTTGAAAATTCTACTTAACCAAAAATGACTCTGTCATAAGAAAAGTAGGGGACATGTGACAATTGTCTTCTTTATTGGATCTTCTATCCAAACTTCCTACGGAATGAATTCAATGGAGGAAGCAGCTGGCTGAATGTCTGTCAGAGTTAAATGAATGTTGGAATTAAGAATGTCAGATTGAATGTCTTTTAGAGTTGAGCAATACTCTGACATGCCTCCCTAGTATTTGTACCAGTTTCCTGAGTGTAAGATAGGCAATTTGTGGAGGAGTCAAGCAATCCCAAAGTAGGTCTGCACTTTTTGCTTATAATTGACCATACATGTATCAACAAATTATAGTCTGACTTTGATCTAAGTTCCTTTTCAATATTTTATTAGAAAAAGATATAAGACCTTGGGAATCAAATAAAATACTCTTAGTTATTACTTTTAGATAATAAATAACTATTATAATACATGCATAACAGTTCTATATAGTAAAATACATACATTTAATGTGAATATTTTAAAAATTAAAATGTACACTGTAAAAAAAGTAGCATTAAGATTGAATTTGCTACTTTTGCATATTTGCCATTTTGTGTAACCTATATTTTACCTCTAGACATATCATGTAGTTGATTTAAGAAAATTTATATATATATAAATAATTTTCTTGAAATATAAATTTTACATCAAACAAAACTAGTAAAATCAAAACTAGGAGATTGTACAGCAGGGTGCTTTCCTTGCACTCAGCTAACACTGGTTCAAAACCCAGCAACAATATGGTCCTCTGAACACAGCCATGTATAAGTCTTGAATACAGAGGCAGGAGTAACAAATGAAAACTATTAGGAGTGACTTCCAAAAAGAGAAAAGAAAAATATTATATCTGTTTTGTCTTTTCACAGCAACACAATTAAGTTAAATTTTAATTAAAAATTGTATTATGGGCCAGAGAGAGAGCATGGAGATAAGGTGTTTGCCTTTCATGCAGAAGGACGGTGGTTCGAATCCCTGCATCCCATATGGTCCCCTGTGCCTGCCAGGGGCGATTTCTGAGCATAGAGCCAGGAGTAACCCTTGAGTGCTGCCAGGTGTGACCCAAAAAAACAAAACAAAACAAAACAAAAAATTATATTAGTAGATACGCGCATAGATTGACGAGAAGCACCTCATAAAAATTTTAAAAAATGTAGGTTTATGTATGAAAAATTTGAATACAATAGAGAATAAAAGCAGATATAATAGACCACATCTATTTATTATACACAAGAGCATATATTTAATCACATTAAACACAATTAAAATACTTATTAATGACCATTGCTTTTTTGGGGGGGTTACACAAAGTGACACTTAGGGGTTAGTCCTGGCTATGCACTCAGAAGCTCAGAAATCTCTCCTGGCTTTGGGGGACCACATGGTACACTGGGGATTGAACCTAGGTCTGTCGTGGGTCAGCCACAAGCAAGGCAAACGCCCTACCGCTGTGCTCTTTCTGGCCCCAGTGACCATTGATTTATATTTTTATCTGATGGTTTCCTCCAATGCAAATTTCCTAATTCTTTATGCATTCAGAATTTCTGTCATTGTAGTTCATTTAGCCTTTTTCTTCATTAAGCAAAAGTGCTTCTCAGTGCATATCTCTTTAAACTATTAAGTCAATTTTAAATTGCTTCTCTTGGAAAATAATTTTGAAATCACTAGAGATTTGGATCGTTATTTCCAAACTCAGGCTTCCAGTCGAACTACTTTGTTTTTATTTCTGATGCGAAAGATATCTAAGCTCCTGTATCTTTGTATATGAGATTTCTAAACTATATGCAATGCAGAAGTCAAATATGCAGGCAGGTTCATCCTAGCTATTAGTGAAGGGCATAAGAAACTTCTGGATCTAATGGAGGCCACTGTGTACTGACTGTCCCCTGAACTCACAATTAATCATATTTGACAACTGACTACTAAATGCAGATTACTTGGCGGATAGCACCTTGTGTTTCACATAGTCTCCTTCCTCTCCTTGAAGTGTTTATTTTTTTTTTTTTACCTCATGTAGTTGGTGTTTTATAAATACTCAATCTTTTACAGTAAGTTGCTTGAAATACTTGGTACTTGTGATGCCATTTAATTAGCTAATAGGTTGAGTCTAGAGAGTTGAAGTGAAGAATATATAACTTCAAGGACTCTTAATATCATTCACCAGTAAACACAAAGAACTTTTTAAAATATTTTTATGGAAAAAATATATGAGAACACTGAGGATAATATATTCAGTATAATGCACAACTGCCATAATTGAAATAAATATACAACTTGCCAGGATCTGACTAATTTCCTATAATAACTGAATTTGATAAAGTGAAAGAAATTTAACATATTTTACTGGCAGAAAATTTGCTTTTGGCATCAGAAAGAGTAGCAGGTCTAAAGAATAGGCTGTGCATGCAGCCACCACAAGTTTAATCTCTGGCATCATGTGTCCCTAGTATGATCATGCTGACCCTGGAGAGGCTCCTGAGTACATTTAGTGTGTCTGGATAACAATCAGCACCACAGGGGTCAAGAAGCACTTCGTTTACAGGGATTTTTATTTAACCACCTGTTTGACTGGCAAAAAATATCAGAAGGGGAAAATCTGAGCACTTCTTGGGTGGCTTCACCACGAAGAAAATTTAATTTTATTACTATTTTTGTTTTGTTTTGGGGACACACTCAGTGGTGCTTAAGGATTATTCCTGCCTTTGTGTTCAGAAATTATTCCAAGCAGGCTTAGTGGATCAAATAAGATACTGGGGATCAAACCCAGATTAACTACATGCAAGGTAAATGCCCTACTCACTGTGCTATTGTTCTGGCTCCTATTTTTATTTATTTTTACACATAATGCTACATGTATCACTTAAAATCGATTTTGTGTGTTTAATTTCACAAGTGTTATGATAAAATATTTAACTTGTACTAAGGGTTAGGACATTATTCAAAAACGGTGTGTAGAATATAGGTGTTTATATTATAATAAATACTATGAAAAATAACTGAGTTTCTTAAGTAATGAAGGAGTGTAGAAAAGCCACTTAGAATAAAAAAGCATCTATATAGCAACTAGAATTATGATAATAGTCAAGCACACAAATATCCTTTTAAAAATAGCCATAATTTTCTAGTGTTTTATGCTTGTTGAGGGTGCAGGGATGAAATGCACTGCTGTGAATAAGTGTTCATTTTAAAATAAATCTATTTTAATTTTAAATGTTATGTTAAGATAAAAATTTATTTGTAAATGAGTTTATCTCATTCAGGCACAGAGACATATTGTGATGACTATTTTTACAGCACTCTGGAAGAAAATGACATTTTAGGTATATGATTATGATAGAATTAGTAAGCACTACTTCTGGCTATTATTTTTCTTCCATGTATTATAAGTAATTAATAGGAATCCAGTAATGTGTTTGGTAATTTCTCTTTAAAAATTTACTTTGATGTATATGCATATTTCACATACTAATTCTATATATAGCTTTGAAAGGTTTGATCATTTTTATGGAAGTAGTGAATTTGTTTTAAAGGAGCAGACAATTAAAAAATCTGGGAGGGGCCGGAGAGATAGCATGGAGGTAAAGCATTTGCATTGCAATGCAGAAAGTCAGTGGTTCAAATCCTGGCTCCCATATTGTCCCCTGAGCCTGCCAGGAGCGATTTCTGAATGTAGAGCTGGAGTAACCCTTGAGCACTGCCGGGTTTGACCCAAAAATAAAAAATAAAAAAATCGGAGGTCTAGGGCTGAAAAGATAACACAGCGGATATGTATGTGCCTTGCACAGTACTGACCCAGGTTTGATTTTTTAAATCCTATATAATATCTTGAGCACTGCAGGTAATGATTTCTGAGCACAGAGACAGGAGTTATCCCTGACCATTGCTAAACATGGATCCAAAACGAACAAAAATATGAGTAAAAAGTGAAGTTTTTTTTTTTAAATAAAACCTGTATGTTGGATACATAGCACTGAGGTTAGGATGTTTGCCTAAGTTTGATCCCCAGCATCCCATTCAGTCCATCAGTCACCCAAGAGTGATTTCTTAGTGCAAAACCTAGGGTAATCTCTAAACACTGCCAGGTGTGGCAAAAAGACAAAAGGAATATTGCATACATAATAAAGTCAGAAATTGTTTTGGGTGTAATGGCAAGATCAACAAAATATAATACTATTAATAGAAGACTTTATATTGTAACTATTATGAAGGATATACAAAGCCCATAATAGTGCCATTTTTAAACAATAGCAAAGGCTTCTTTAGTTTAAGATTTTGACCCTAAACTAGTTCACTTCTGAAAAATGAAAGTAATTTCAACATAGGCAAACATAAAGTCATAAAAACTTTTTAAAACTCAGTATTATGGGAGCAACAGGCTCTTCCTAAAATATGAGAATGGCTTATCTTTATCCTACTACAGAAAGGAAACATTTCTCAAAATACACCATGGTAAAGACTAGAGAAGAATGTGAGAATGTGCAAAATTGTGACCACCAAACTCCATATATATCATTTAAGGCTCTGATCAGCAGCAAAGACATAGAAGCTAGTGTGTGAAGATTTCTCAGAGAGACAAACACAATGGGATTCATATAAGTGTATGTCACATACATAACAGTAGATTTGCTTAAATAATATGTAATAAAGACTATAAATAGATATATGAATTGGTTTATAATGTATGAAAGAATAGACATAATTATAGAAGCCATTTCAAAGATCTTTCTTGAATGATGCTGTGTGCATTGGAAACTAAAGAGTAGTCCTAGCCTGAATCCACAGTCTTGAAAATCAGAAGAATTGTTGTTATAAACTTATTTTCTAAACTAGCATAATAATGATCCAGAAAGGATATTTCAGTTTCAGTAGAGTTCAAAAGGAGAACAACCCAATGTCCTTGTTCCAAGTTCACTGGGCAGAAGTAATTCCTGTCTGGAGATATTAATAAATTAAAAATAGCCTAACATTAAGATGATCACTTTTTTAGTTTCACAGTTGCTTTATTAGATATGAGCATGCATAAGTATATCACATATTTTATACATAAAGATATACATGAATTCATACAAGTTGTGAGGATATTAGAGCATGAACATGAGATCATTAGGGATCGAATCTAGGCATTGACACATATAGGTTATCTGCTCAAAAAATTATAACCTCATCCTATCACTTTTATATCTTTAAAAAATTGTGTATTGATCTTATTAGAAAAGAAGTGGCGGGGCCGGACGGTGGCGCTGGAGGTAAGGTGCCTGCCTTGCATGCGCTAGCCTAGGACGGACCGCGGTTCGATCCCCCGGCGTCCCATATGGTCCCCCAAAAAGCCAGGAGCAACTTCTGAGCGCATAGCCAGGAGTAACCCCTGAGCGTCACAGGGTGTGGCCCAAAAAAAAAAAACAAAAAAAAACAAAAAAAAAAAGAAAAGAAGTGGCAATGTTGCTTGGCATTTTACTTATGACTGTAAAAGATTCAAATAAGAATTGAATTTATATCAGGTTTTTGTCATTTTATTCAGATCTAAATTAGAACAATGGGGTCTATCCACATAAGGTATATTAGTCTGACTTACTATACCTACAAGTGTAAATGCTAAATTCATTTAGGGAAAATACTCATTTTACTTTCTCACAATACCTGAGATCAGTCATTTGTACACATAAATTTAAATGATATCCTTACTCCTGGATATTAATTTTTTTGTAAGACTCAAGCTATTGACACATCTGTGATCTCATATATAAGAACTAGGGGATAAAATGCACATCAATGAATTTTGAGTTGTTTTCTAAAAGTATTACCTTTTGCCATGTGATTCTGATTTTAACTTCTTTTTCTATAATTTGGTTCCTCTCAGGCATGTCACCAAAGCAGTAACTCTACAGTTGATTACCACGAGCAGTTCATTAACATAGCTAGAACTTTCTTTTTAAAGACCAAGTGAATATTCAAGCTTATCCTAGATTATAATGCTGCATGAACTTGGGGTGGCATACTGTCATAAAATTTAAACCAATTAATTTTACATCTGCATAAAAGAAGAGGAGGATTTTTTCTAAATGTGGCTCCTTTATGCCTTAGGGTATAAATGTCCACCACAAGAAAATATGTTGTTTTTCCAATTGAAGGAAAGTTACTAAAACCTAAAATTTGTTATTTAAATTATTCATTAAATTATTCAGTCCATAATTTATTGATAAAAGATGTGTTACAAATGCTGATTTGTTTTCTAAAAACCAAGTCACAGACCATTTGTAAAGATTTTGTCAAAATTAAATATGAACTACTTTATATTTCCAAAAAAAGAATGTTTTCCTCAGGAGTCTATCTATGAAGAATGGGATACTATGTGCAGAGTTTTAAAACTAAATTCCAAAGTCAAGGAAAATTACTCATTTTGGCTTAAAAATAATAGATATCCTTAAGGAGAGGTAAAGGAGAAGAGAAATGAGGCAAACAATAGAGATTCTACAAAGATATCTAAAGACTTGACATATTTAATGTAAGTTTAAAAAGACATTAAGAGTAAAATATAAACTGAATTATGAATATCCCTTTCAATCTTTAATCAAAAGTGTAGTAAGTTTATAATAGAAGACAAGTGAAAAATTGCTTGGTATTCTTCATATGGCTGTAAGATATTCAAAGAAAATATAATTTATATCTAGCAGAGTATGTGATATGTATGTATGTACTATATACCTGTGCATACAGTTTAGAGCTAATATTGTGAAAAATAATCATTCCAATTAAAAATGTCCAATTATTCTGGAATCCAAACAAGTTCTGAAAAAAGTCATCTGCAATACAATGTATGTAAGCAGATATTTTTCAGTTAAAAGAACAAAAAATGAGGTTCTTATGGGAAATATATGCTATAGAGGAGAACGTCTCTGGAAAACATGAATGTTATTGTGTTCTGGATCATGTTTTAAGACAAGCAGTTTGTATCCCTTTATTGTTTTAAAGTTTGCACATCTCATCTGTCAATAAGATATGTTTTGTTATGGAAGATGGAATACAGATCAATATACTAGAAATAGCTCTTATTGTTTGCTTAATGTTTTTAATTCTTAGGTCGTGGGTTCATATTTAGGTCCAGGTAGTATTCCTTGCTCTATGGGAAACTTCTGGAGTTACTACCACATACAGGTTGAAATAGCACTACAAGGCAAGCAACCCTCGTATATCATTCCAGCCTTCTGCTTACACTTTTCCGAGTAAACTTTTTGGAATATTTTTTCTTGTTTCTCAAACTTTCTGAGATCTGAGTCTCAAATATAGGTATTATTTTAGTAAAATTTATGAAAGTAAAAACTAGAAGTGAGAGACTTAAAATTAACATCTTCAATGCTTATGAATTATAATAAACTATATGTTTAACATTTTCTTTTACTATTTTATATAAATATACAAAGTACTGAAACCAGATATATTTTCAGAAAGGCATTTATAATTAGATTTAGGATAGATGTGGAAATGTTAGTTCCTAGTAATGAAATTGTACTAGAATTCATAAAAATCAATCTTGGAAATTTCAATATACATTTTTTCCTGTGAAAGATAATAATATTGAATATAGTAGCATTGATGCATGTCTCAGAAATATGAGTGCTATTTTAATTAGGTAATTATACATAATTGTAATTATACACATGTAATTGTAATTATACATAATTTGAATTATATTGTACATTATGTAATTATACATAATTTAAATTATACATTTGTCATAAAAATCTAAGAACTTAGCAAAAAAACTTTCTACTAGGTCACTCATTCAATCCTTTCTAGAATTTTCTCCTGATAACTTTTTTTCTTAAGGATTATTCTGAGAATTATATAATGAAACAAACGTTGAATTTTATAATTTGTCTTTATATTTATTCCATTTTGTGAAAATGTTCTTTTGAGAGTGCTTGTTATTAACATCTTAGAAAATATTTTGAGTCACATTGTGAAACATTTTAATATATATTTTTTAAAAAAATCAGTAGAATGAACATTTTTTAATTTAGGTATGGATTTTTTATTTCCTATTATAATTTTTTGATTGGTATGTTCTTCATGTTGAGGGATTTTGGACTTCTTAGAATTCTGACAAATTTTGTGTCCTTTTGGGGGAATATTTTTCTTATTTTTAGGGGGCTCACACCCGGCGGTGCTCCAGGCTTACTCTTTTCTATGCTCTCAGATATCATTCCTTGCTCAGGGGACCATTTTTGATGTCAGAAATCGAACCCATGTCTGTCCTGGGTCAGCCACTTGGAAGGCAAATGCCCTACCACTCACTGCTCTACTACTCTGGCTCTGACACATTTTATGTCTTATGATATGTGTGTTAGAAATTTGCTTTGCTTTAGTCATGATTTGATTATATGACTTTGAGAACACTATGGAGACAATCAGGAGATCAGAAGTCATGTTACATTCATAGCCACTGATAAGGTGTTTACTCAATGGCATGTTTTGACACACATAATTTAACATGGAAAAATTAAGTATATAAATATTTAAATAAGCAGCCTCTAATATCAGCAGTTTTGTAAAATAGATCACTTCAGGATGAACTGAATTTTCAGTATGTTTTAGTATTTGCACATGGTTAAATCGTTCTCGTGAACTATACTAAGTTAGAACTAGATGCAAATTCCCTTTAAGTTATAGAAAAACTAAATTAGTCTCTAACTCCACCCAGTATATCTATTCTTATTCAATATTCATAGGTATGTCATACATACACATGCCTTTTAAAGTATCTACTATATGTTCCTTTATGCATAGATATACCAGGAAGTAGAAACCATTTTAAAAAATTCAACTAATTAATTTTATTGCATAAATGCCTTACAAAAAGTTTGTGTGTATTTATATGGGTATTGATAAGTATAGGTACAAGTGTAGGTAGGGTACTGGTATTGATATAGGTATAGTGTAGATATAGGTAGAAATAGAGGCAGAGGAAGAGGTAGATATATAGGTAGAGGTAGAAGTTTATAATCATTTACTCACTCATCCTCATTCACCACCATCCAGTGATCATTTAAGGAAACTATATAAAGCTTTTGTCTTTCAAATAGAAATGACAATGTGACATTCTGCTAATACATGTACAGTGATAATTACTAAGATTATTGATTAATCAGAAAGTAAAATTACACATATTCTATTGATTATCATTTGACCATTAGCACATATAAATTACATCCATGATCAACATTATTTGATTATCTGGAAGTATGGCATAAAGAGTAGTGCCTGGAGGCCCCTGAGCATAATTAGAGTGGCCTAGGTAATATAATACCCAAGTATTGCTGAATTGTTGTGTCCCAACATTAAAAGCGGGGTTGGGTTGGTTGGCAAGGAACAGAAGAGAAGAAACTCTAAATTTCAGTTGTACAACCCAGGATACCTCACCAGAAATATTCAATGGCTTTCTTCAAGGAGATAGCATAAAATATTAGGGAATAATTTATGAAAAAATAAAACTTCCCAATTGGCAAATACATTTTAAAACTGGGTTATGCATTGGATCACTTAACTTTATAATATTGAGCTATAGTAATAAATTAAATTAGTAAATTAATCTGAGTTGCCAGAGAGAAAGCATAGTAAATAAAGCTTATATGCCTTGAACACAACCATCCATAGTTTAATTCCATGACATCCCACTCTGCTACCAGGATTGATACTTGAGGAAAGCCAGGAATGACTCCAGAACATTGATGGGTAAGGCCCAAATAAAGAAAAAAAAAGATATAAGTTATAAGATAAAGTAAAAATATCAATGTGTAAAATTAATAGTTTATATTTTAAGAAAATAAAAAGTTTTGTTAAAATGTTATTAGCTCTGTTAATTTAATATTTTGTGGAATGCACAAATAAATAGCAAACGTTATTTATCCTAAAATCGACACATTTTCTATGCAGTTCACAATATTCTCAAAAGATGTCACTCAGTTTTAATCAGAAACAAAACTTTCTCTAAAATCCCAGTCCAATTATTAGAAGGCATGAGAAGGAAACCAATTTGTAGCTGTTACAGAATATCCAGGAATAGACTGTAAATGGATCAATGAGGTGTCATAGTTGCCCAGATCACAGCCTGTCAAAAGGTCCTCACAAAGTAGTAATAGAAGACAACCTCTGTCAGCAGTAGTCGTGGAGTTGTTATACACTTTTAATAGAGCAATTCTGAGATCAAGATGTGCACAGAATCCTATTTAAAATGGTTAAAGTAACCACCTCTCTAAAGCAATGCTGGTAGAGGATTATTAAGAGTCTTCTTCACATACGATGTGTTATGCCCTGTCTTAACTTTGATTTTAATTCATATGCACTAAATCTCCTCCAAAAGTTCTGAATAAGAATGATAGGAAAGACAAGAAACTTAATGTAAGAGATATATCAGCATATTCGACTATTTCACAAATATTTCTTTCAGTTGTGTAGTTCTTTTGCCAAGACTACCATTTTAACACTATGATCTCCTTTTTAAATTATAAATTGGTTGATATTTTCATATAATAAAAATTATTGCCAGATTGATGGCATTCTCTTATCAAATGAGTCATGGAAAAATTCTAGGAATGACCCATTTAACTCAGAGCCAGGTAGAAAACCTTTGCACAGTCAACTGTTAACACCTAAACAAAAGCAACTGGATATATAAAATTGAGAAGAATATCTCAACACCTTACTGACAAGGAAAATCATGATATAATTTCATCCAAAAATAGGAAGGACAAAACTAGACAAACAGAATACATCCCATTTTCTATGGACCTCTGAATCACATATGTGTGAGGAATAATTTAAGTATATTGTAAATCATTCAGAAAACAACAGTAAATTTTGAACTATATTCTACTTAGCTATGAAAAACTTACATTTAAGTATTAAAAACTAATTCTGCCACTAATGATTTTTAAAAATTAATAAATAAAAGATATTGAAATGAAATGAAAAAGGAGAAATAATATAACTTTAGCATATAAATACCAGAAAGTTAACCCCTTATTATTTCAAAAAGTCCACAGATTTTAATTCTGAATGAAAAAAAAAACACAATATGTATAATAACCATTATAATATGTTCAGTGATAAAGTAATATAAAAATATATTTATATGAAGCCAAGAATTTATCAAATAATTTAAGTCAATTTTATATTAAAACATGTGAAATAAAGTTAATAATTTATAAAATTATAATGTCACATAAAATAGAATCATTTAATAAATTTGAGAGGAATAAATATATAATCAATATAGATAACTCATATATTTCAGGATAATATAATATCTAATCTTATTAATTTGAATTCCAAAGTGGGAGATATAATAGATAAAAAATAAAATAATGTAAAATTTATGAAAACCACTAACCAAGTTTAGAAAGTCTTAATATATCATATTCTAGAACTTAACAATCAATATAACATTTTTCTCTTTCCACAGACATGCAGGTGAGAAGGTAGAGGGCGAGTCTGTGGTAAAATGTATACTGGTAAAAGGTGTTGTACATGGTCTGACTAAAACTCAATTACAGATGACTTTTTTTTAACTATGAAAAACAAAGAAAAAGTATCACAAACAAATATTGTAACAAAAACATATAAAGACATAAACAGAAAAAATGTAATAGTTTTGAGATAATGTAAAAGAAAATTATTTGCTTTATTTTTGTATTGAGAACAGAATGTCAGTACAATGTGTATTTCTTTAAAGGAGAAGCCAATTATTTAGTACCTAATCTTGAGTAGAAGAAAAGATACAAGAAATTCTTCAATATCAAAAATAAATCTAAGGAAGATGCATATAACCAATTGGATAAATATTTAAAATAAACAAAAAACAATGTTGGTTATAAAGTGTGTTTTTGCATGGATAAAATAAGTATGCTATGGTTAGCTATTAGGTAAATAATAAATGATATTATATTACTCTCATTGTTTGATTCCCAGCACTCACTTAAAATTGATCATTTTAAAATATGTGGAATAAATATATTCAATTCATATCACATAGATAATAGATTATTGTATAGAAAAGGGCCATATGGTTGAATATTTTCTGTTTTTTGTTAGACATACTACTTGGTAGACACAAAATTTTCATATACAACATTGAACTTTTTAGAAATCTTATACAAAAAGCAAATTTGCATAGCTAAAATGTCAACATACAAACTAGATTGGAATGCATTTACAATGAGTATATATGTAAAAACAGACTTGAAATAGTATAATATAATATGTTGGCAATATAAATTAAATAATATAAATAATAAAATATGAATTGTTAAAATAAACACTAATATAATGCTGGTATAATATACATATTGAATCTTCAGGATGTTTGTTTAATGATAAGGATAAATTAGAATAAAAAACTAGATATATGCATATGATGCATGGGTATCTAGAAATGCTTAAGTTGTGTTGCTGTAGTAACATGTGAAGAAACAAAGTTGATGAGAGCAATAAAAGGAAATAGAGAATAAATTTACAATAATGAAAGGATCTCTTCCCAGCAAGCCTTAAGTACCATAAATATCTATGTAGCTAATTAGGAAGCATATAAACAGGCAAAACCTGACAAAAGCAATACAAGAAATAAATATGTGCATGATCTTAATGAAGGTCTTAGCACTCCTCTCTCAGCAATTAAAAGCATAATTAAAGAATGAGCAAAAATATTTGAATAACACTACCAACAGATTATACCAATAATAGTTGTAATAGGAAACCAAAGAAAAATTATAATTATTATAAACGGTGCAGGAATATATTTACCTAAAGTAAAGTGCAGATCCATAAAATACTTGGAATAGACAATGTAATTAGTAATATTGCTAACTAATTAGTGATTCAGTATTAAAGAGAAATTATACGATTTCAAGTATTTAGAATGATACCAGATATTATTAAATCATGTCAAAGTTTAAAAAAAAGTAACATCAGCAGTTACGTCTAATGGCCAGAGAATAGAGACATTTTTGATTTGGTTTGAAATTTTTTATTTCAATTTTTAATTAGGAATCACTTTAGGTGGTAGTGGGGTACAAAAGAGTATGGGATGTGGAAAATAGAACTTTGCTTGGTAGCCAGCTTACAGGGCAAGCAAATTACCAGGTGTCTCTTGTACCCCTCCCTGATTTTATTTATTTTATTGTGTTTTATTTTGAGGATATAACCAGCTATGCTTAGGGCTAAAGCCTGTCTTTTCACTCAAACACTCCTGGTGGTTCTCATAAGGTGCTGAGGTTCAAGCAATGTAGTCCACATGCAAAACAATCTCTTTCGACTATACTTTCCCAGTTCCTAATTTTGTTTCTTTGTTGGCACAAACATAACAATATGGTATGATTTTATTAAATGTATTTATTCTTCTTAAAATTATCTGTAATTTGCTAATGTTTTTACTTATTCTAATGTTCAGTAATATTTTTGAAGTTATTAAACAAATTTTGAATATATTTAAAAGAAAATCATAATAAAAAATCAAAGGAAAACTGGAGCATAAAACTATAGAGTATTTAAGAATGATATATGCAGTTTTAAAGGTTTATATTAAAATTAAGAATTTGCTTTGTAAATTTGTTGATGTACAGATATTTAAGGCTCCTCCACAAGAAAAACATATACAATTGCAAAAGAAATTTTATCTTAATTAAAAATAAGTACAACATAAATTAATTGGAAGGAAGTACACAATAAAGATAAGTATAGACATCAATTCAAATAAAATAGATAAGAACAGAGCAAAACAATTTGTGCATGAGAGAAGCACAAAAAAATCAAGAGAAAGATACCCTGTCAGGAAGCAAATATGCAGGAATCGAACATAATTATCACACAATCTATATATTATAAAATTTTGTGATAATTTCCTATTATATTCATGAAACTCATGGTAAGAACAACGTTTTAAAATAAATTTTTATAATGTTAACAGAAACCAGGGTATTGCAACTAGTCAGAATAAGAGAGAATGTCCAATTAATATCTTAGCACAATAAATTAATAACCATAAATCAATTTTAAGCATGTAAATAATGTTTTCTAAAAATTAATGAATATGATTTATCTCAGGAATGAAAATTTGATTTGACAAGCAAAGTTACATATGACAATGTAAAATATCAAGATAAAAATATATAAATCACATTTGCACTTCTAACTGTAAACATGCATTATAAAATTTCACACAAATTATTGATAATAATATCTCAGGGATATAAGTACAAAATTAAATACCACTTTCCAAACAAAGGTCTATATAAAATAAACCAAACTGGTATTTCTTAAAATATATACAAATTAGTTATATTTTATTTATGTAATTGTTAACACAATTTATATTAAAAGATCATATAAGCAAATAAATCTGTTTTTTACAATTTATTTGAATATTATGGGATATATTAATTGGGAGTAAGGGAGATATGGAGGATATGAGTGAAGAGGTAGTGAAGAAGAAAGGAAAGAAGGAAAAAGGTAGATAAAAGTAAGGAAGATTAGAAGGAAGAAAGAGTAGAAAAAGGAGAGCGAAAGGAAAGAAGAGGCACTATGTAGGTAAAATACAATAAAATAAAAATAAAAATAGAAAAATAAAATGCATACTTACAAGGCAGGAGAGATACCATATCATGAAGGTGGTTTCCCCAGGGCGAGGCTCATCTAATTCACTTTAATATGCTGATTCCTGCTATTTCCCCAAATGTGAGAAACTCAACTTTCTAATTTGTTGTAGTAGGAGACTGTGTTCGTGGTTTCCCCTGAAAAGAAAAAAAAGGAAAGAAAAAAAATGCAGATATGTTATTTGTATAGAACATTGTAGGTTTTGACTATAATTGCAAGGATCCCAATAGTAATAAGTCAATAAATTTAACAGAATTAAATTTTAAAAGTTTAACATGCAAGCAATGTAATTTATACATATCTCGGTAACAACATGATTATATTATGGCTTAACATGGACTATATGTGTTAATTTTTATGAACCCTAGTTTTTAACATTGAATTATATTCTTAAAACATGAAGTCACTCTATTTAATTTTAATTATTTTATTTAATTGTAGTTGATATAACATAGCTATGGTAAAGTTAATATTTATTTTATCCTGGCAACACCACAGTATCAAAGACACTGTGTCATGATTTACTTCCAATATGTAAATACTATAAACTAAAGAATACTAGAAATACATAAAATCTAATGAGGGCATAAATACAAGTTTTAGAATACCAAAATTTCAATTTCACAGAATTATCATCAGAGTTTGGAAAGACAGTAAAGCAGGGATATGTTTTCTTGTACTCAGCTGACCCAGATTTGATCCTCAACACCAACCATTGGTTCCCACAAGCATTGCTAGGAGTGGTATTTAAATACAGAGCCATGAGAAAGCCTTGATTACTCGTGGGCGTAGCCTCTAAACAAGTCAAAACAAAACAACATCATATAGAGATAATTAAAAATTCCGTATGAATATAGAAATCTTTTTCCCTATTTCCTTTTCTTATTGAATTATTGTGAATTAAAAAGTTGCAAAGATGTGTAAGACTGAGTTTCATTCACTCCTGACATTTTACTCCAAGACATTTTTACTTAAATGGAAAATTTATGTATTTTACCTGAAAATATAATTTTTAGAAATTAGGAAAGTAAACACTTCAAGATATTAGTCAACTTTTTATTAGCACCCCAAAATCTGGTAATGTAGAACTGGTGAAATAAAAGTTACATATAGATAAATGGATATAGATATAGATATAGATATATCAGATAAACTAATGAGTTAACCCAGAAATAAGAGAAAAATATGCAGGCTAAATTGTTGAAAAATTGCTAAAATTTTTTTGTGAGGGGAAATCTTTTCTAAAAAAGAGAATATAAAAAAAAGAGTAAATCATCACTTAACTTGTACCATAAGTATATTTTCAAATTTACTATAATCCAAACTATAAAAACTACAAAATATCTTAGATAAAAACCTGGGGAACATTTTTCATTGACTAAGTAACCTAAATAATCACATACTGTTTAAATTTAAGTAAAATTTAAATATAAAGTTTAAGCTTTATTTGAAAAATAAACTTTGAAATCTACTGTTTATAGATGCTAACATTAAAAAGCAAACCATATAGTAGGAAAAATATATTGTATGGGACTCAATATAACTTAGTAATAAGATTAACAAAGAATTGACATCATTTCTTTGAAATAGTTGGTATAAATGTTTAGAAGTTCCTTACAGAGAATAAACAGAATTTACATTTTGGATATTAATGAAGATAACTAAAATTTATTTAAATATTTGATTTAAAAATTTTACATAAATATTCACTAGCACTCATCATATTGATCAAATGTAGAAATAACACAAACATTCATTGGAGAAAAGAAAAATATATTCATTTATACAAAGGAACACCAGTCACTATAAAATGGATAAACTATTGTCACATGAAAGCATCAGGATGGATCTCAAGGGCATTAAATTCAATGAAATAGAGTCGATTTTAAGAGATTATGACTCTAGGATTCCATTTATGTGACATTACTAAAATGACAAAATTAGAGACAAGATCAAAATAGTGGTTGCCAAGAGACAGAGAAGATGGAAGAAGGAATAAGAAAAAGCCTAAAGTGGTAGCACAAGGATTTTTCTTCCTGGTCCTACACTAATTTTGTTTCCTGATTTTGTCAGTGATTAAACAATCTTTTGGGTATGGCAGAATACCAGAGATCACTGCATATGTATTTACATGTATGCATAAAAGGAGGTAGTGAAATAAGGTGTATAATTTTTTATGATATGTAATGTTATAATTTTATATGCTGTTATAGTTTACAATAGGCATCCTCTATGAAAAAAGCTGGATGAATAATTCATGTACCTCTAATTAAAACTACAGATGACTGCTGTTTCACCAAATAATAAAATTCAATGGCAGGATGAAGAAATAGCACAGTGGTAGGGTGTTTCCCTTGCACGCAGCCAATTCCGTACAGACAGTAGTCAAATCCCAGCAACCTATAAGGTCTCCCATGCCTGCCAGGAGCAATTTGTGACAGCAGAGTCAGGAACACTGCCAGGTGTGAACCAAAAACAAAACAACAACAACAAAAAAAAGAAGTGAAGAAAGAAAATTGTCTTTAACAGAGATGACCTAGTAGAGTGTTGGGTCCAGATGGATCCTGGAGGATATAAAACTGGGTACATCAACATGCAAAGTATATCAACTATCTCCCTTGTCCCAAGGTAATACATCATAGTATCATATTCATGGAAATGAGCCTTTCATAAGATTGCATATTATATGATTTTATTTCTACAAAAGTAACAAGAGCAGACCAAAGACAACAAAGTAATTTGTGAAATTATTGAGGAAACTGGGAAGTTCTTAGTTATGGTTTTAATCAGGGTTTCCCAGATTTCTATAAATTAAGGAATTCACAGAAATGAATATTTGGATATAATACATTACAGGTGAATTCATTAAGTATAAATGGGAAAGATAAAGGTCATTGTTTTGAGGGTGTTCAATTTGGCTCAAAAATTAGCAGCTTTTTTTCAGAGTTATCTTTGTGTGTGAGTTTAAAATGAATAGTATAATTTAAATAGATGAAGAGATCCAAGGCATTTATTCAAAAATTGCACAGCGGAGTCCATATTACAATAGGTAGGGTGCTTGTCTGAACGCAGCCAGTCTGGGATTAATTTCCAACACACACATAAATAGAACCTTACCAGGCATGACTCCTGAGTGCAGAGACAGTTGGATGTGGACCAAAACAGACATACATATGTATATATACAGACATCATACATACATGTGTGAATAAATAAATACCAATTAGAGTTGTATGATTTATTTAAAATATTTTTAAGAATATTTGCAGGAACACTTAGCTTAATTTCTGTTGAACTTAGTTTTCTTTGTCATTCTGCAAGGTGAAGGTGTTTCCTTTGTCATTGTGCAAGGTAAAGGTGTTATACCCATATATGAAACAGGAAGATCAAAGTAAAGTATCAGAAAAATCTATTTTGTCAGTAACTAAAATTACCAGAAACCATTTTAATTATAGTTTTTATAAAATCCATTGCTGGAAGAATAGTGTGAATAATTGACAGCTGAATAATCATTAATTAAACATTCTGGTGAGCCTGAAGCATGCTATTATTTTATGTTTTTACTATCATTAACCTTAGTCACTCTTCCTTTATAATCTTGTTAATCTTACAATACATCAAAACATTATTTTGCCTAGTAGGTTTCAACAGCTTACACATAGTGATTTTCCTAGATTTAATGCAGGAGTAGTGACTTTCAGTTTCTGTGTGTATCCCCTGTTCCCAAGTTCTTCAATATTTTCAAAAGTGAAAATATTTAGTAATAAAGAAGCTCAAACTCAGAGCTAGAAAATAAAAAATTTTTATTGGAAAGTGGAAGAGAAAGAAAATTCCAGCAGGGATTGAATTTAGTACAGGACTAGGTATGAATATATTTGGGAGATTTCTTAATAGAAAAACAGGGTCTTTCAATTTATATTATTAAAATAAATACCAAAGTATTCCCATTTTTTAATAAAGATATCTGATTGATTTAGAATACACTTATGTTACTAAAATAAGAATAACATTTGCCTTCTTATAAAGGCTGTTGGGGACGTTATTTTAAAACTTTTAGGTTCATGTTCTAACATACACACAAGAACTGCCCTTTTTTCTTACTCTCCTGCTAACTCAATATCTGGGAAAGATTTTTGTAATATTATGAATCTGTAAACTCTCCCAGCCTAGTGAGAGCTCAGGGATTTGCATGACTGTTTAAGGAGTAGAATAGAGAAAACTATAATGAAACTTCTTGAAGCAATTGGCAAGGAAAAACTGAGGCTTCTTCATTTGGAATGAATTCCCCAGAAGTGGATTCTGAGACAAAAGGTTGTTTGAAAATGGATGAAAAGAAAGAGATAAATAATTCAAGGCATTGTATAGAGGGGGAACATATTTTTGTAAATAAAAAGAGCAAGATAAATTGTGATATTATGTTTCATTGAGTTTATAATGCAATGTAGGGCATATTCAGTGAAGTCTAAATTAATTTTTCCATAAACAAAGGACAAGCGTGAAGGATTGTCCCAGAATGGATGCAAGTGTACATGAACTTCCTACTATTACATTTAAGAAAAATACTCAAAAGAATATGGTGCTATGGAGTAGTAATAACTCCCCAGAAAGCATTGGGGTAAAATAGATGAGAATGAATAGAAAGGCTTAGGAAAAGCAACACCGGTATCTGCTGTAGTTCAGATAAATTCATGATTCACTTTGGTCCGTAGGATGATCATAAGATAATTAGCATAACCTTTATAGCTGAAGATATTGGCAATTTTTTAAATGCAATAAATGGTAACAATTTTGGTCAAGATAAATCACCATTTTTGTTGTTTTGTTTTTGGGCCACAACCAGTGACGCTCAGGGGTTACTCCTGGCTATGCACTCAGAAATTGCTCCTTGTTTGGGGGACCATATGGGATGCTGGGGATTGAACCCAAGTCCGTCCTGGGTCAGTCTTGTGCAAGGCAAATGCCGTACCATGTGCTATCAAGACAAATCACTTTTAAAGGAAATAGCTGCCTCTACTAGTTGGTAAGAGCACCCTATCACTGGAGCATTACTCTTGTACTCAGGCACATTTCTTTACCCTTCCCTTGTCAGTTGTCCACAGTCTAGCTAGGAGAAGGGAGAGAAGTTTGGACATCTTCCAAGTCAACAAACGTATTTTTCTAACCCCAAATTAATATTTAATACTTAATTTTCTATTGACAGTTCTCTTAGATCTTGGATATCTATGGAATTGTAGGTATCATAGAGAAAAAGGCATATTTGTGAACAAAATAGTTGATGATTCTGTTTAGAAGGAATCATTTCTCTTTGAAATTTGAAAAACTCTAATACAAATCATGATAAATTGTGGCAGATTCTCTGTGACTCATTAAAATTCTGGTTTAGATTTTAGAATTTCATAAATGGCAATAGTCAGATAAGGGTTGCTGGGAAAAAACTACATATTGATCAAGTACTTAAAAGTAAAATAAAATTAAAAGGCTTGGGTTTATATTTTAGAATTTCATAAATGGCAATAGTCAGATAAGGGTTGCTGGGAAAAAAACTACATATTGATCAAGTACTTAAAAGTAAAATAAAATTAAAAGGCTTGGGTTCACCTTAGAAAAAATATTTCTTGACCCCATGATGAATATCATGAATATCAACCGGTGGTTGATACATTCTTACTTGAGACACTGCCTTTCTTTATTTAATAATAATATCTTTATTTATGCACCTTGATTGCAAACATATTTGTAGTTGGGTTTCAGTTATAGGATAGATACCCCCCACTTCACTGGTGCCATATTCCCACCACCAATGACACCTATCTTCCTCCTCCTCAACCCCCTCCCTGTATTCAAGACAGTCATCCTATTTCTCTCACTCATTGCCATTGTCATGATAATTGTTAATATAATTGTTTCTCCACTGACACTGCCTCTCAAAATTTTGTTCCACTCCTATGAAGCAAATGCTTTTTCATCCAAATATCTATGTTCTTTTTCTAGTGTTTTTGTTGCCCTTTCAAGAAGTAGCTATTAACATTTTAATCTAAATTTATTGTCTTTTAATGCACAGCACATGACCATAGGATCCCAAAAATCTTGATTAAAAAGTTACTCTCTTAGCCCTCATTATCAGTGACCTATCCAGTTGTTATAATTCCTTTGTTGCTGTTGTTGTTGTTGTGTGTTTTGTTTAGGTCATTTAGTTTGTTTATTTGTTGCTTGAATGGGAGGGCTACAGTCAGTGGTGCTCAGAGGTTGCTCTTGGCTATATATTTAAAATTTGCTCCTCCAGGGCCAGTGAGGTGGTGCTAGAGGTAAGGTGTCTGCCTTGCAAGCGCTAGCCCAGGAAGGACTGCGGTTCAATCCCGCAGCGTCCCATATGGTCCCCCCAAGCCAGGGGCAATTTCTGAGTGCTTAGCCAGGAGTAACCCCTGAGCATCAAATGGGTGTGGCCCAAAAACCTAAATAAATAAATAAATAAATAAATAAAATAAAAATTGCTCCTGGCAGTCTCAGGTGACAATATTGAATGCCAGGTATCAGACCTGATCAGCTTCATACAAGGCAAATGCTCTACCTGCTATGCTATTGCTCTAGCCACCATAACTGCTTTCTAGAATCATTTTAACTCACAGAAAACAGATTCAATAAAAATATCTATAAATCAGGATAAAGATTTTCCCTTTATCATCAGACTCTAAGCAAACTTTTTCTTAGAAAATAGTTTTCAGCTGAGTACTATCATTAGTATGACAAATACATGTTAATTGATGTTTTGGGGCCACTGTCAAATAAATTTTTTTGTACTCTGAACTTAATCTGTATCTCAGACTTACATCACTTTTACATGGTGGATAGTTACAATATCCATTCAAGCTCTTGAGTCATACTAGGTTGTAATGTTACTCCGTATTGAAATTTTCCTACATCCAACTGATCAATAACATTTTAAAATAGTTAATAGTGTCAATCAACAATGTTTGTGGAAAACTGTTTTGGTATTTACTCAGAAAAGACAACCTTTAAATTCAAGCAATAAATATTCAGAACAATATTTGCAGGAAGACCATAATCCACACTGGCAAATCTGACACAGCTGAAATGATAATTAAAATAAAAGATACAATTTTTATTTCAACTTATGATAACTTTTGACATAATTTTTCACTATACTAAGGACAAAAGTATCCCATATAAAGGAGTTTGTATTGGAACCTCATTGTAATTTGCTTTACGCCATGTGGACTCTTGTATGTATCCCTTTCTGTTCATCAGAATAAAATAATACAGCAGGTATACACTACTCTAGCATATCCATTTCTATTTCCTTTGGAAAATATTGTAGCATCTGATTAAAGAATATTGATAGTCTTGGTCAAGGCCCATGTATGTTGTATTTTCTACTCTGAAAATTGGAGTACAGGTGGATTGTTGGGGCTATACTCTGATGCTTGAGGTTTCTTCAGGCTTTTTGTTTAGCTATCACTCCTGGTGGAGGTAAGGCTGCCATATGCCATTCACAGGATAGAACCATAATCAGCAATGTTAAAGGCAAGCTTTTCAATTGCTGTATCTCCAATCTGAGTGAATATTTTTCCTATCATAACATGTTTCAGAAGGAACACATGACAAATCCACAAAACAAATTAGGTATTAGAGTGGAGATTTTACTGCTCTCATATACCTGATGAAAATATAACACCTCATACAAAGAAAAGGATCAGGTGCATTTTATAGTAATCTACATCATTTACTATGAACTGTTTTTTCCCCAAGGGAATTATTTTGAAATGAATGGCAATATAACATAACAACCAACTCTTTATCCTTCACTGCTCTGGATGAAATGGTCATCTCTAACTTTTTGCTCAATATTTGGCATTGGTTTTGATTTATGATTTTTGGTAAAATAGACATTTGAAGACTATATATTTTAGTGATAAAGAAAATAGCCAATGATTTTAAAGATGCTATACATATATAAAATATACACACAGGAAATAGAAAATAGGTCTTTTGGTTATACGGTAGCCACTGAGAGACACACTTGATAGTGTCTCCACTGATAATCTTGCCTCTTAGTAAATGCATATTTTTGACATCATTAATAAATCCTATTAAATTTTTAAAAAATATTTGGAAAACGTTAATATTTCTCTCTCCAAGTATAAGGTAATAAATGTCACTACACTACATACTTTTGAAAAGAACTTAAGATTGCTATCACGTGCACTTTGTGACATATAATCCTTTAAAAGTTTTTAGCTTCCTTCATTATCACTCACCTTAGAAAAATTGCAGATATAATAAATGTTGAGTTTTTAAAGGAATTGATGCTATCAGCTTCTAATAATATATTTCCAAAAATCAAATACATTAGTGAATTATTTGGCTGTCAATCTATATTTTTCTTATCAATACTATGATAATCAACTAAAAATTGGTACTTTTTCCCCTAAGGATCATTTTGCTTTTATTTTACTAATCCCTTAGTATGCTATAGTAAGACATTTTGATATTCCTTTAGAGGTTAAGTGTTATAATCTGCCATCTACATATCCACATTACAGAATCTCAGTTCAAAAAGGAGTATTAATTCACCTTTTTCTTGATCTATATTGCTTAGATCTAGGCACAAGTGGCCAGTCAACAATTGAAAAATGGGCTTTTATCTATTTCTCTCCTGTTGCATTATATTGATGTACTTTTGCTGCTAGATATAAATTATTTTAAATGTTTTTGTAGAAGTATTTCATAGCATCATTATGCCTGTAGTTGGTAATTAGCTGTCTTGATTGCTCAGAGTCCCTTATTCAGGAACTAAAGGAATTAGCAAAATTCAACTCCAAAAACTTTAATTACTATTTTCTTAGTCTATGCTAGAGAAATTTTGGAAACTAAAAATCATGTTCAGCATAACTACTTTCTATCTATTTAAAATCGAGTAAAATCATCATAGTAGCTGGTATAATCTGTAGGTTAGTGATGAAGATATATATGTAAATATATGTTGTTATTATTTTAGCTTTCCAGAGAGGAATTGGTGTCTAGATAATTATCCAGAGAATAGAGTACCTAGAAACACTATAGAAAGAATTATAAAACATCTTCATTAACCATATACAAATGTTCAAAAAGAATTTCTGTGACAATGTGGGAAAGTGTTCCAGGAATTAGAGTATCATAGAAGGGCTGATGCTAACTTTCCCAAACATTCAATAGAAAGAAATATTTAAAAATAAAACTTTTGATTTAGTGCTGTATCGGCAACTTAGATTCTACATGAATCGGATAATATGGACTGAGGAACAGAAGTATTTTTACCCCATAATCTTTAAGTCATTTTTTTTTTTTTTTTTTTTGGTTTTTGGGCCACACCCGTTTGACGCTCAGGGGTTACTCCTGGCAATGTGCTCAGAAATCCCCCCTGGCTTGGGGGGACCATATGGGACGCCGGGGGATCGAACCGCGGTCCGTTCCTTGGCTAGTGCTTGTAAGGCAGACACCTTACCTCTAGCGCCACCGTCCCGGCCCCTTTAAGTCATTTTTTATTGTTATTTTGCAGTTTGTTTATTTAGGATTTTGGCCATGTTTGGCTCTGCTCGGGGCTTACTACTGCTCTGAGTTCACAGATCACTACTGGCAGAGCCAGAGAGATCAGTCGGAATACAAGAGATCAAATCTGGGTCTGTTTTGTGCAATGAAACCACAATAGTTCTTTTCAGTCATTTTTGTTGTTGTCATTTTTGTTATAGTTTTGGAACCAAATTGTGCAGTGCTCAGGACTTACTTCTGGCTCTAATTTTCAAGCTCACTCTTTTTTATTTTTTTTTTTTAGTTTTGGGTCACACCCGAAAGTGCTCGGCGGTTACTCCTGGCTTACACTCAGAAATCGCACCTAGTTGGCACGGGGACCATATGGAATGCTGGATGCCGGGATTTGAACCAATGACCTTCTGCATGAAAGGCAAATGCCTTACCTCCATGCTATCTCTTCGGCCCCTAAAGCTCATTCTTGACAGACTTCAGGGAATATAGTAATAGGCTTCCACCTAGTTCAGCCACATATAAGGCAATCCCTACCTATTGTACTATCTCACTGGCCATGTATAAGTCATCATTGAGGTGCACCTATTGAGAGAAATAAACAACCTGTCAATAAAAACTATCAGTCTGAAATCTGAAAGGCTAGGACAAATCTGTAATGAAGATATGCTGGCAAATATTGGCAGTTAATAGTAAATAGTCACTAGAAGTCCAACATAAATATTTAATAATCAGAATGAAATATTGATATCATCACATGTCAGTAATATAAAATTCCTTACCAATGTTTGAAATTTACTTAATCCTCAAAGATTTTCAAATAAATACAATAGCTTTTTTGAGAGTTACAACTCATTGATGTTTTAGTAATATTTAGAAGTTCATAAAGTATCATTTTACTAGACTAACACTCTTAAGCATAAGTATTTAGCTTATGAATTTATACTTCCATAACTTAATAAATTTGCTTTATTCAGGAAATTTGTACTATCTTTGTGTTAATGCTATAATAGTTTTGCACTTAAAAAATCACTCATTATGCCATTCAAAATATAAACTATCTCCCACTTAAACTAGGTGTTATATAAAAATTGTTTTAAAATTTTCTATACAATCAACATGACATGAATGTTTTTTCTATATAATTGAAACCTAATAATATTTTTTTCAAACAGGATCAAATACACTTTATCAAATACAATTATTGAGATACAGCAAATTTGAAATGTCTGCATGGCAAATTAATAAATGTTAAGCATATACTTAGTAAATATTTTCAAAGCATTCATCTGACTAAAATCCAAAATATATAACTACCTAATAAACTATATCAATAAAATAAATAGAAATAAAGTAGCCTGATTCTAAAATTGAGCAAGAATTTAGTCATCCTGATGAGTATGCTTCCTGGAGCATAAAACTTATCCTCATAAATACAAAAACTTTTAAATTTATTTTTCTTGTATGCTTGCTGTTTTGATAAAAAATAGAATTGTCTTTAAAATAAAGGAGATAAAAGTGAGAACTATATTTCTCCAATAAATGACTTTATAGGAATACTAAAATAAATTATGTCCAAATATTGATTTCAAAGTGTGGATAACATTTTAAAATATTTTTTCACTCAATTTCAAAGTAAAATTTTGAATCAGAGTTTTCTGAATTGAGTGTTGATAATGAAAACAGTGACTTTCCCCAGCCATTCTGTACCCACTAGCAATAATTCATTAGATATTAATGAGAAATAGAATGAAAGATATAAGATTTTGGCACATGCAATAAAATATATTTTGTTAACTACAAAGAAAAGACATCTATTCTATAAAGCCAAAGTCTTGTTGAATCCTAGAATATTTGTATCAAGAATAGTAATTGTATTTGAAAGCGAAATTTGCAATATAGTGACCTCTTTCTCTGTTCTCTGTCAAATTCAATTCTCCTCAAAAAAATGACATGACCTATTCATGGATTCTTGTCTGCACAAGTTAAGTAAACATTTACCACTACTTTTAATGAATTTAGATGTTTTTGCAAGTTTTTAGATTTAATGAGAAACAATTTGGTTTTATTTAAATATAGAAATAACTCTTCCACTTTTTATCTTTAAACTTTGTGGAATCAAAACTCTCAGGTCCAAGGAGAGTGAAACTGAAACACTGCTGAGATTAAAATGATCCTGGCTTGCTCTCAACTATAGTTAACAGGGTAGAATCTTGACTCCAGGCAAGTAAGTCAGTGACAATCAAGACCCAACCACTTATGAAGCAGAAATTTAGTGACAAGAGAATTAGCAAAGAAAACTAGAGTTTGTTATTCCTACACAATGCTCTGCTCATAAAACTGAGACTATATATCCAAGTGGTAACCCATTAAAACCCAAAACACTTAAGGTTTTTTAAACAATCCTTTTTAATAAGGATATTGAGAGCTTCCAGCCCAAGGACACTATTGGAGAATTATAGTGATTTTAAAGGTAGGACAGAAAGTCACACCTAGCTAAATACAGTCTGCCTTGTTTAATAATGTATACGAAGGTGCAGGAAATACATTTTCCCCTGGGTTATGAAAGAGAACTCAAGGGCTTTCTTAAAAAGCCCATATTGCAATAGGCTTTGTGTTGAATTCGATCCAAAAATGAAGCAAATTATGTCAGAGAAAATCTTTGAAAATTATTTTGCAATCTGCTGACAAATACAAAAGCTTAAAAATTAAATGTGATATCAACACAGGCAAGTGTTATCGCAAAAGATCTTGGAGGAAAGGGATAAAGACAATCCTGTTGAAATCGCTTATCAATGAAGAATGGCTGTGCCAAATCCTGGGTTTGCATCCTCTGCAAGTGATACCAAGTACTCAACAAAGAGGGGAAAACAGAGTTATGAAAATTGTATAGTCTCGCTGGTAAATGATTAACCCAACAACAAAAATGAAAAGGATTGTGGGAAGCTGTATCTTATGTGACTAGCTACTCGCCACATCCTAAAATAAAGTTTGTGAAATTTCTTGTGGAAGTTAAAGATCTTAGACTTGAGATAAATTTATGAAAGCTGTCCACATCATGATATATACAAAAGGAACCTGTTACATTAGCAGTCCGGAGATAAAGTGGGAAAATATGGGATGCATGCTGGGAACAGGGGTAGAGGGAGGACAACACTGTTGGTGAGAATGGCCCTAATTCACTGTCACTTTGTACCCTAAATATAACTGTGAAATATTTGTAATTCACATCGGTCACAATAAATAAAAAATAAAATAGGAAGCTTTATGTGCTTTTACAATAAAAAGGTAAGGTAAAAAGTTTCATCAAATAAAGTAAGTTTATAAAGAGCTAGAAATTGCAAAAATTAAATGATTATTTTGAAGTTAAAAAAAATGTAATCACTGAAGCAGGGGTCCTCAAACTGTTTAAATAGGGGGCCAGTTCACTGTCCCTCAGACCATTGGAGGGTCTGACTATAGTAAAAATAAAACTTATGAATGAATTCTCATGCACACTGGATATATCTTATTTTGCAATGAAGAAACAAAACAGATACAAATACAATATGTGGCCCATGGGTCATAGTTTGAGGACCACTGGAAGAATCACTAAGAGCATCCAGCAGTGGCAGAAGAACAAGATTTAAGGGTTTTATGTAACTGAATATTCCAAAGTTTTCCAGATAATTAAGAAAACTGAAGGTTTTATATTATAAATGTGTTAAAATATAATACTAATAAAAGCTCACCTAAAGTGCTTAGTGCTGTTTTATGCCATTTAAATATTTTACATATAAGGCTAATTATTGGTATAAAAAGGAAATGTTTTTCAAGTGGCCAATATTAAATATAAGTGTACAGATTTTAATCTACTTGAGTTTGTAATATCTGAAATTAAATGTTTTCTGATTAAAAATATTATTAGTAATGGTCTATATATTTATAAAAAAATATAACATTTAAACTAAATTTGACGATTATATTATCCATTATTATGACAACTTGAAGACCATTTCAAAGATCTTTATATAATCTAAAAGCTTAACTATGTTTAAAATTATTGGTATGTTAAATATATTTTGTAAAAACATAATAAATTACAGACTGCTGAAATATTAATTACTAAACATACTATTAAGTTTATGTGGTTGTTATATTTCTTTTCTAAGAGCACTTATAGTTAAGCGTCATAAATAATATATTTGCTTTTTTATATTGAAAACTTGTCCTACTGATATAGATTTCTTGAGTTCCTACAGTATCTTGTTGGTTGTCTTGGTTGTGAAAAAGTAATTTTTATGTGAAAAATTTTATGTTTATAAACATCTATAAATACTTTAAAAATGTTTATTCTATGTTCATAAAATATTGTGACAGGTGCAATATAAGATTTGCTTATTTTTGTAAAATGCAAAATATTTTTTTAGCTACAGTTATCTGCTATGTAGTTTTTTTCTAAACTCAAAGTAAATGTGGTAAATTCCATTACTAATATACAAAAATTTGTTAATAATAACTAATTATCATAAATATTATAATCTGTATGTAAGATATTCCATGAGTATTTTGTTAAAAATAAAGTATATTTGTATCCTAAAATAACATTTTCAAAATAAGAAAGGATTCGATGTAAGTAAAGACCTGAATGAATATAAAAATTACTTAAAGTTCACAGAAAAAAAAATAGATTTGTTATGATCAAAGTTAGCTTATATATAGTTATTTTATAAATGTCTTTAGTTTTACATACTGTAACTATTCAAAAGTAAATTTTAGTTATCTCTACTTTAATAGAAGTGCCAAATTTCCCTGGATTGCTACTGTTCTTTTATAATGAAAGTGTATATGGTTTCCTTTATCTCTTATTTAGTTACTGTATTTCGAAAGGCAAAGACAAAGTTTCAGTGACTTGGAAAAGTTATTTACTATTACTTAAAATGTTATGCCATTGATATTGAGCAAAACAGAAATAGAAGAAAAAAATGTAGCCTTTAATGCTTATGGGAGGGGAAACAGAGAGATAAAGTGAGAGCTTATAAAGAGGGGTCTGGAGCTCTGCATACAAACTGCTACAGTAGGGGAAGGAGGGAGGGAGAGAGGAGAGGCGGAGGGAGAGAAGGAGAAGGGAAAGGGCTGGCTCTCCCTGAGTCTCCTTCTGATCTCACCAGTAGTCAGGTTTTGCCTTTTTATACCTGTATCAAGTTTCTGTTGACAATTATAGGGGTGTGTTTTTTAGGTGATGTTATCACCCCTTAAGATACAGTAATTTTTATACAATAACATTGTTTAAGAAAGCAAAGTACTCTCATTTTTAAAATACCTAAAGATTTTTAAGATCATACTAAGCTCTATTTTTACCTTGCAATTATTTTTACTAGTACTTGTATAAAGGAGCATAATAGCATTTTTGTTTTACTATTTCATCATCCTATTTAACAAATATTTGAGCTTCTTATCAACTTTTGTTATTTCATCATCTTCTTAATGAAATCTTTATTACTTAGATATTTCTCAGGAATATTAGAAAATGATTTGTTTCTCACCTTGTAAAGAGAAGATGCAATGGTGTATAAATAAATAAATTTAAAAAATAAAAGAAGATGCAATATGTTTGGATTTTTGATATAAGTTTCTATGGAAGGTTTTTCAGATCAGAAGCAGATTTATTTTTCTAGGTAAAATTTGTACAATAAATATTAATATGAAGTTTAACACACTATAGAGATTTTTTATTGTACTTGGTTATCTATAATATTTTTGATTTAGTGTTTATGGCTACCTTGACTTAAAATAGAAGTGTATAACTCATCTTTACAAATACTAATTAGTGGGAATAAACTAGAACTGAAATCTTAATTGTACATACCTAGTGAAGTACATTCTAATTAAATAGCTTGCAATTAAGATATTATAACATCCTCTGATGAAAGCTTATTGTTGTACTAATATTTAGGCATTCAAATTTTATTTTGTATTAAAACACTGATTTAGAAAGTCATTCAAAGTAGAGTGTTAGATATTATCCAAAATTATCCAGAATCATTCACAACACCAGTGTCAACCTCTCCACCACTGTTACCAGATTCCCCCCACACACACACACCAAGTATTAACTTGAATTGATAAAAATTTAATTTCATTATTTCTGTGTAATTGACCCTGTTGTTTGGATATTTAGCTTTATCATTCCTTACCAGCACTGATGTACTTTAATTCACATGACCTCTGTCCCCGATGTACTTTAATTCACATGACCCCTGTCCCCATTTCTTAATTGTCTCTTGTCCCATATCCATTTTAATTTTTCCCTCTTCTCCCTAAACTCTGGGGCTGACTGATCTGGCTACACCCCCAAGTTTAAAGCCCTTTACATCCTAAACATGATATAAAAGAGAAACCATCCTATATTTATCCTTCATCTGAATATTTCTTAATTTAGCACATCTTCCAGTTATATCATTTTGTAGTAAATTTTAGGATTTTATCATCCCTTACAGCTGGGTGCTATTCAATTGTGTATATAAAGTGTATTTTTATGAACCATTTATCTGCTATTGGAAATATAGGTTGGGGCCTGGAGAGATAGCACAGCGGTGTTTGCCTTGCAATCAGCCTATCCAGGACCTAAGGTCATTGGTTCGAATCCCGGTGTTCCATATGGTCCTCCGTGCCTGCCAGGAGCTATTTCTGAGTAGACAGCCAGAAGTAACCCCTGAGCAACTCCAGGTGTGGCCCAAAAACCAAAAAAAAAAAAAAAAAAAGGAAATATAGGTTGATTAAAAATATGTGCTGGCGTGCATATATCCTGTGAATGAATATTTTTCTTTCCTTAAGATTGGAACCAATAATTGTGGTTTTGGGGTAATATTGCAACTCATTCCAGATTCACTAAGAATTCTACATACAATGTTATAGAGTTAAACCAGACATTCCCAACAGCAGTGGATGAGAGTTCCTTTTTCACCACCTCATCAACATAGATAGTTCCCAGTATTTTTGCTAAATGGCATTCTCACTGGTTTAAGATGCTATCTCATTGTCACTTTTATTGTATTTCACTAATGACAAGTGTTTATGAGCAATTTTACACATATTTTTGCCATCTTTTGGTCTTCCTTAGAAGTATCTGTTCATTTCCTCTCTCATCCTCTCTCAATTTTTTTTTGTATGGGAAATTTTTATTCTTTTCAACTCTTAATCTGATTATTGAATGAAAATATCTTTTCATACTCAGATAGAAATAGTTTTTTCCTGTTTTTTTTTAAATGTGTGTTTATGTGTATGGCAATGCCATACAGAAAATATTTTAATTTGATAGACACTCATTTGTTTAGTTGTTGTTTGTTTTTCTTTTGTTTTGTTTTGTTTTGCTTTTTGAGGCCATACCTGGTTACACTCGGGTTATTCCTGGCTATGCACTCAGAAATCGCTCCTGGCTTGGGGGGCAGTATGGAAAGTCAGGGGATTGAACTGAGGTTCATCCTAAATTAGCCTTGTGCAAGGCAAACGCCCTACTGCTGCGCCATTGCTCTGACCCTCATGTATTTAGTTTTGTCCCCGTCATTTGTCAATGACATCTATCATTGAAGACTTGTTTGAGGTTTATGTCATGTAGTGTTCTTTTTAGGCAGTTTTTATAGTAATTAATCTTAATTTCTTGGTAATCTTAATATTGTGATCTGAAATCTTGGTATATTCTTAATGATATTTGTATTTTCTTGGAATATACTTGGTATAATCAAGTTGCACATGACATTCAGTTGTTATATTATTTAAATATTATTAAATTGATATATGCATTTATTTTCTAAAAGTTAACCAATTTTATAAATTAAATATAACCTGTTCTTTATAATAGACAATAATTATGTTCATAGATATTTTTGTCTAAAACTTCTGTTGATTGAATATGGTTTGTTTGCATGTCATAGAAATAACACATTTTCTTGTCAGTTACATTATTCCTGCCATGAAACCTCATCAGCTTTGTCATTTCTGAAATTTATCATTAGTAAGTCGACAACTGTGATTGTAGATTGTTTGTCATCAGCAGATAGTTGTTTGTTTTACTCTGGTGCTTCCTTGAAAGCACTCGCTAATCAGCTATTGCAGAATGCTTTGTCTTTAACAGAAAATGAATATCTCAGAGACCATTTAAAATTGCCCTGCCCTTCTTGATCTGGAGGCTAGCTCTAGCCGGCATGGGGTTTGGGAGACAAGCTATGTCAAAGGCCTTCTCCCTAACTTGGGTGTGCTGGGAGCCTTGATAGGCCCCCAGCCGCCCCCTCTTCTGACCCCGGCCTCCAGGCCCTCTCTGGGTGCTAGTCCAGGCGGCCAGACAAGGTGGGTGTCGGGTGATCCCTCCTGGATGGGGTCCCAAGCTTTCCCCGCCCTTCCCCCAGCACTAGGGTGGGAAGGGCACAGGGTGGAGTGTGGGCAGACCCTGGCTTCTGGCTCTCTACTGAAATGGTGGATCCTAAATTGGTTTTGCTGAGATTTGCTCAGTTGCACTAAGGTTGTCATTTTCAATTTCTTACCAGTGTACATTAGCAAAACCGCACGGGGGCTCAATACGTATTAAGAGTATTCCCTATCCTTAAGTTATGTTTTGCGTATGCAGAATGTCCATTTTGTTTTCTACCCTTTCGCACACCCCAGAAAGCTCATTTTTACTCCTTAACTCTCTCCCCCACCAACCATCAGTAACCCACATTACTCTTTTTAACTTCAGTACTGCACAATCCCAATCACAGAACAAAGCTGAGCACTGGATCTAACAAACCCCAACTATTTCAAAAGACATAAAATGGACACATATGTCTTTTGAATATTTTATGTTTTTTTTTCTCTAACAGCTATATGTCTTACTCAATATTGTCTTATACAGTGACGATTCTAACCACTTTTTATCTTTTCTTCTCTTTGTGAGCTGTTCAATAAGGAATTTTGGTGAAAGAGTCCCCCAATTTAATGCTTATGATTGTACCATGTCATGGGGATAGTTGGACTTGTTTTTATGGCCCCCATATGCACCAATAACACCACGTGACATTGTTCCTTGTTTGCATAGGCACATTAAAATGGGAAAATACTATACATACAAATAAGATCTTATCTAATAGAGATTGGAACACACAAATCTTGTAGTGCAACGGGACCCTACATCCTGAGCATTGATATAATGACTGGTACAGGCCTCAGAAGAATGGGCATTCTTCATTCACCCCTGAACCAGGGAAGCCATCCAGGAAACATCCAAGTTTGCCTATAGCGTCACCTGGAAGCAAACCTCTACCAGGGAAGACCCTACTACTGCTCTGACATCGACCTGCTCAAAAGAGACTTCCCTTAACACTGAGAAGACTTAACAACAACGACGATCTGCTTACAAGACAGTGCTCTCTGTATTGCCCTTTAATTGTGAGGTGAAACTAGAGGACACTCCACATCCTGACTTCAATGTAGAATATGCAGATTCCAGGATCTTTAATACAAAAACATGATACCAACAACAGAGACTGTGTGAAAAATAAAAGTGTGTTGGCACTACAGACAATGACTTGGATTGGACAAACTAGCTTGCCTGGATCCTAGAGTTGGTCTTATGCCAGGAAACTTCAGGGGTAGGGTCTCCTTATATTTAGGCCAAGATTTTTCCTTTCTATGTTCCTCATATTTTGGTGGGCCTATGCAAACAATAATTGCCACTCTAACACCGTTTTTACTGTGCTCCTTTGACTCTAACCCTAAAAAAAAAACCACTTAAACTTTTTAGGTTAACTTAAACTAATATGCATGTGCATGGAAATGTAAAGAAATACTATGCCTTTAATGTTTAATGAGTTACATAAGTTTTATAGCTTAAAATTGCTTTGTGTGCTGCTAAGAAATATTATAATGTATTACAATCTGGGGACTTGAGGGATAAAGTAATTGTACATGGGTTCTGTTTTATTTATCTTAATGTTCTTCGGCTGAAAATTCAAAGTTAAGATATCATCTAGGGGACTTCTGAGAATTCTGTTTATGGGTGATTGTCCTTCCACTGTAACTTTACCTTGTTTTCTTTCTGTGCATCTTTGTTCTCAAAATTAAAAATAAAAAATAAAAAAAAATAAAATTGCCCTGCCAGTAAAACATGCAAGAATATTCAGCACTTCTATTGACATTTGAAAGAAACTGCAAGACCACAGAGTAGTTTAATATGGATTTCTAGAATTGTATTTTAAAAACAACAACAGTATTCAGAAGATTGCTAAACTGAGGGGGAAAATAGACAAAACAAGAATTAAACATAGGGTTGAATGAGATAACATTAATACACTTTATTTAAAATATTGTTTGTTGCTATTTTTTTTCAATAAGCAGAAATATGTCACATATTTTTAAATTTGAACCATCTATGACTTTCAAAAGTGATCAAGAACTCCTTTTATTTTTAAGATATAAACTGTTTTAATGTCTTTTGTTTCTTATAAAGCCATACTTTTAGAAATATAAATAAAACATTAACTTTGGCTCTACAATTTGTTGTACGAATCGAGTATTATTTTTATTTTTTTGGGAGGGGCATATGTAGACATGCTCAGGATCTACTCCTGGCTACTTACTCAGAGATCACTCCTTGCAGGGATCAGGAAACAATAGGGAATAGAATCTAGGTCCTCTGAATAGAAGACAAATGTTTCCCTTGCTATAGAATAGTTCTAGCCCCTGCAAGTAGCCATTTTTTAAAGTAATAAAGTTATTTTTATATATGTTCTTTAATTGTTTGTATGTTTAAATGTTTGTATGCTTGTTAATTTTTTATTATTTATTTATTTATTGGTGTTTGGGCCACACCCAGTGAACCTCAAGTGCTATGTGCTCAGAAATTGCTCCTGCTTGGGAGACCATATGGGATGCTGGGGATCCAACTGAAATCTGTCCTGGATCAGAAGTGTGCAAGTCAAATGTCCTACCAGTGCACTATCACACCGCCCTATTTGTATGCTTTCTTAAGTAACATAACTGGAGAGTTAAAACTATAGTCCAGGGGCTGGAGCTGTGGCACAAGCAGTAAGGTGTTCTGCCTTGCCCACACTAGCCTAGGACGGATCACGATTCGATTCCCGGAGTTCTGTATGGTCCTTCAAGCCAGGAGCATTAATTTAATAAAATCCTTTAGTCAAATATGCCTTTATATCAAAGTTGATCGAGGCAGCATATATCATCAATAATACAAAAGCTATTTTCCTAAAACTTGTCTGAGGTGTGGGGAACTTAAAAATGTTTCATACACTAATTCTTTGGAATTGTCTGGGTTAGAGCGGCTCAATAATATAACATTAACATATTAATAATCAAACTCATATTTATATAAATGTAAATACCGTATTTTGTGGCGTACAAGACGACTTTTGAAACAAAAAAAAGTCAACCGAAAAGCAGGGGTCATCTTATACACAGAGTATATCCCGAAAAATGTTTCAATATGCCGCTAAACAAAAATTCTCTGAATATTGAACGAAACGAATTTTCTACCTAGATCCTGCACCAATCACTGCAAGGCTGCTCAGACCGCCTCTCTATCTCAGCCAATCCAAGCAGGCTTTTTATGCATGCAAATTAGACAATGTTCTGGACCCGAATCTACTCTGTAAAAAGTCTGCTCAGATTGGCCAGAGTCAGAGAGGAAGTCTATGACAGTAGAACCTTTGAACCTTTGCTTGTTGTGATTGGCACACTGTGGTACATAAAGTTGCAGCACAGGACCGTTGTCTGATACAGTGAATATAGGCCTAAACCTATGTTTTAACTGCAAAATTAGGGGGTCGTTTATACACCCAGTTGTCTTATACTCCGGAAAATACGGTGTGTGTGTGTGTGTGTGTGTGTGTGTGTGTGTGTGTGTGTGTATATATATATATATATATATATATATGTCACAGACTCCTTTTGTAAAATGCTCTTTTATCTAGAAATATAATACAGGTAATAATTAACATCAACCTTAAAAAATGTTCAGTAATCTTGGTGAGTTTAATTAATTAATGATATACACATCATTAAAAAATAAAAGTATGTTGAACTTTTGGATGGCATAAAAACTGAAAAAATTATACTTATAAGAAATGTATAATTATGGGGCCAGAGCAATGGCATAAACTATAAACATTTGCCTTGCGCATGCTTGCCTAGGACAGACCACGGTTTGATCTCCCTGCATCCCATATGGTCCCCCAAGCCAGGAGCGATTTCTGAGTGCCTAGCCAGGAGTAACCCCTGAGCATCACTGGGTGTGGCACAAAAACCCAAAACAATGTATAATATTAATTTTATATTTTAATGAGAGTTTAAATCAATGACAATATTTTACCTTACTTGAAATAGATCAATATAAATATAAACATAAACAGGAAAGTTTACATAACCCAGAAGAGAGTATTGTATAAGTCACATTTTTCTAGTATGTGATCCTAAAAAGCAGTAGCAATTAAAATGTTCTCCATACTCTTATCCACTGGGGGAAAAAAACTTATAATAAAGACTTTATGATAGTATAGAGTTGCAATATAGTGCTCTTGGTTCCTTCAACTTAAAGATGTCTTATATGCTTATATCTGATACGCATACTCGGATTATTAACCTTTCCTTGAACCTCATTCAAAGGTCAGATACAGAATCAGCAATATAATTTTAATCTTGTGCATAATTAGCTTAACAGGTCATCCTTGTGAAATGGTAAGAGAAGATAAAAGGATGTTTTCTTTTCAGTTGACTGAGCTTCCCCATGATCTTGCATGCACACATGTGCACAGACATGCACATATTACAAGATGTGAGATTTTTTATTATATTATATTTACTTCTCTCACTATACTAAGATGAAAACACACACTGAAAATAAGTGTGGTATTTCAATCTGAGATATTCTTTCAATTGCAGCCGCCCATTTACTTGAGCAGTGCTATATTTAGAACCATAAATTTAAGGAAACTGAAAGTGAAGTCCTAAAGATTCTTTCTTTTGAAAATAATATTTTATTCTAAAAGGATAAATAACCTTAGGAGACTAGACAGAGAAATTTAAAGACAGATTTAAGTTATTAAAATCACTATTTATATTAAAATAATTTTTTTATCAATACCATAGAAATTAAATATCACTGTAACAATTATGAACTCACTGTACACATCAGAACAGCATTTAAGGTATTAAATTTATATATGTGGACCAATTCTTTGAAGGAAACAACTCTAAAATATGAGAAAACAACTACATTTAAAAATCTGAATAAATCTATATATTATTTGAGTCCGTAATTAAAAAAAGAAAAACACAGGAAATTTCCTGTCTCAATTACTTTATTGATTTATTCTTAACATATTTAAACAATGATTTTATTTGTCTACAAAAAATACTAAGTAAAACTATACAAATACTTTATACAACTAGTAAAACAATACACAGACTAGATTAAAAAAAACTATAGTATTTTTCTAAATTTTGACAAAATACCAAATATTATAGCATGTAAGTGTTAAAAATATTAATTTATTACAGTAAAAGTTGTCTTACATTTTCAGGGAGAGTATAATTATTCTTGCTATTAAGTGTAATCATGAAGAACTTAGATTGGATTCAATTTATTTATAGAAACTAATATTAAAACAGTAGTAGCCATTAAATTCACAATGAATCTGTTAGAAATTTAAAATTTACTTGTATAAATCTAATTAAACCGAAGAGTATTTTGTCCAATTTCTTCAGATTACTTACTTCATTACTAAACTTACATGATGAAGTCTAATCATAAAAGATGATAAAAAATTTAAATTTTGCAGACATGAAGAAATGTGTAAATTTAGAGAATTACTTTTTGTCATTTAACCATTAAAATTAGATAACCACTTGAAATTAAGAATAACTGATGCCACTTAGGTTAATCACAATTATGTGACTGTAATGGGGCATATATTTGTGAATATAATGATGAAATCACTGGTTTCAAAATAATAAATTCTGTGAATTTTTATATATCTTATATAGTAAGTCCCACTTAAATTTAACTATTAAATCAATTATTATGTTCACTTAAAGTAGTTATCAAGTAAACATAATCAAGTTTTGACATAAAGCCCTTTCATATCATGAGCAGCAAATTATTTTAAGCAATAAACCTATACTAATTTCCCCACTTCTACATAATTTTTCTCAAATGATATCTTTACTGACACTCTAAATTATTATCACCATTTCTGTTTATTTCTGGACCACACATGGCAGTGCTCAGGCTAAATCCTAACATTGTATTCTTGGGTCACTTCAGGTGGACTCTAAGGACCATACTGTCAAGCATCAAATGTAGGTGTTCTACCTGCAAAGTATGTGCTCACTATTACTCTTGTTGCCTCTCTCCCTCTCTCTCCCTCTCTCTCTCGTTCTGTCTCTCTCTCTCCTTCTCCCTCTCTATCTCGTTCTGTCTCTCTCTCTCCTTCTCCCTCTCTATCTCTTGCTCTCACTCTCTCTCACATTAAATTTTGGGTCACACTCAACTCTGATCAGGTTTTTTTTTTATGGTATTTTGGTATTGGTGCTCAGAGGACTGAATGCATGATTCAAGTCAGCCACTGTAAGACAAGCCTCTTAACTGCTGAACTGTATTTTCCCTCATTTTATTTATTTATGTATTTATTTATTACTGCTTAAAATAAAGAAATAAATTTTTGAACTTAATTTGTGCCACTTGGGAGGTGGTACAGGGAATTTAACTAGCTTTTCTTACATATATCTGTCCCTAGTTTATTCCTTAGCACTTAAAATGGTCCCCCAAGAACCACCAGAAGTGGTCTCTGAGCAGAGCCAACACTTACTTAGTCCAGCGTACTTCCAGGTGGGAGCAAAGAAACAAACATTCATTAGTTTTCTTTTACCAAAGTTATATATGCATACTGTTTTTGTTCAACTATCACTAAATGTTTATAATAGTCTCTGAACTACCACATCCCCAAACACATATTCACATAATAGTATGTTTCATTCTTTTCTTTTTTTTTTAGGCCACACCCATTTTATGCTCAGGGTTTACTCCTGGCTAAGCACTCAGAAATTGCCCCTGGCTTGGGGGGACCATATGGGACGCCGGGGATAGAACCAGGGTCCTTCCTTGGCTAGCACTTGCAAGGCGGACACCTTACCTCTAGCGCCACCTCACCGGCCCCTCATTCTTTTCTTGACTTTTTTTTTCTTTGAATTTTGGAGCCACAAAATCAGTAGTACCCATAGAAAGTTCCTGTTTCTGTATCTGGGTTTCCTCCTGAAACTATAAGATGAAAAAGACATTATTGTAATAATACACAGAGAAAATAGAGATGAGGGCTGGAAGAACAGGTCCACTATATGAAGTTTACCACAATGAATGGTGAGTCCAGTTAGAGAAATAAATACACTGACAAATAACATGACAATGGTAATGAGTGAGAGAAATGTTTCCTCATTTTAAAAGTAAACTTTATGGCAAATTAGAGTCTCTAGTAGAAAAATTCTGAAGTTACTTCCTTCTACTTAACCATAAAACTTAAAAAAAAAAACACCACTAATCTAATAATTTTAGATTGTGTTTGTCTGGGGAACAAACTTAGCAATGTTTAAATGCTTTCATTTTCTCCCACTGCTGTGGTGAAATTAAGAAGGATAACCAGAAATGACATCATCAGAGTATCGAGAACCCTTAAAAACTCTTATGAATTTAATTGATACTGCATTGTTTTCCTTCAACAAGTATTCCCTAAGCTCCATACTCATGTTTAGCAAAAAGTAGGCATTTAGAGATGTCACATACATGCATATGCAGTCAAGACACTTAATGTAGAAACTGCTAATTGTAGAATTCTGCTTAAGGTAGAAATCTGCTTATTGATATTCTCTTCTCAGAATTTGTCTTTATAGGAAACTCTTGTTACTATCTCCAAAAGAGTAAATGCATAACATCATACTAAAAGCATGCTGTCCAGGATTTAAGTAATGCAGCTGTCTTTTTTTAATCTCTTTCAGTTTGTAAACCATATTGTTTTCTCAATTATGACATTTAAAACTTTTAAATAATAGTAAATTAATAATATCTTTATATTGTGCTCACTTTGATGCACTACACTGTTGTTGATGAGATACAATAATGTGTTCCTGTATGTGAAATTTCTAATATAAAAATCTTATTGTCATGCTTGTTTTGCCAACACATATACTAAAATTGGAACAATACAGAGAAAATTAGAATGGCTCCTCCCTAAGAATGACACAAATTTGCGAACTGTTCTATATTAAAAAATATAAACTCATTTCATTGTCTTAACTGACAGTAAAAATTTGAGATAATTTTTTCAAAAAATATTTGGAAATTGTTTGGGGATTTTGAAATAAAATGATAGAACCTGAGTTTTTAAATTCACTTTAAAATAATAAATACAGGGTTTACTTTGCATTCTTGGTGTCAAGCAGAACGTCTGACCTGCTGAATTGTTTGATTGTGAATAAAATTTTCCTGAATTTTTATTTTCTATATATTTAGCAAATGAAGCACTAGGTTGGAAATAAGCATTGACATAAACATGAAAAAATATTAGCTCTGTAAGCTCCTTCATTTCACTTTAAAAAGTTATACTGCCTATTTGCTTCTACCAATTTTCTTTTTCTTTTTAGTGAGTGAATTTGGGTGATCCCTGGTAAAATCCAGGGACCGCCTGACTTTGTGTACAGGAGACAATATGCAATGACCAAATAGAACTAGAGTTGGTCACAAGCAAGTCATACTCTCACCCTTTGATCAAACATTGACTTCGGAGGTTTTTGAAAACTATAGAGAGATGTATATCCTACAATAACACTACAGAATCTAGATTACAATTTTTATTTTATTCAAAGAAAACAAAAGCTATATAGAGGGATAGATCCTCTGTTTATCACTTACAGTTGTTACTCATTTGAAAGATTCATATATCCTGTCCACAAAAAATTTGGCAATGCAGTTCTGTAAAACATGTAATTATAATCAGGATGTAGCCTACTCAAAGAAAGCTGCTAATTCCTTTTCTGAACCCCTTATAATAGTACATATACAGGAAAAAACATTTACTTTGTGGTCAAGAGAGATGGGCTTTAATATAAAATTACATATGTTTCAGATGCATATTTTTTCTTATATGCAATCTTATATTTAGGGATATTGTGTTTGACTATGACTTTTTAACTGTATGATTTTAGTAATGATAGCCTGATACAGTGTGGTTTGGAGGGGCTTTGATGCCTTTGTGTTAAGTGATCCTAGCATTGACAAATATGGAAACTGATTAACAACTTAGCAAACTATCAATCAACAAGAATGCTAGTTTGACCAATAAACTTTATTTTCTTAAATTGTTTTGAATCTGCTCTAAGTGAATACATGATAATGTATGTGCTCTGTTAAAAAATCTTTTTTTGGTTTTATTTGAAGCACAATGATTCATAATACTGGGGTGTTTTTGTTTCTATTGTGTAATCATTTTTGTTTGGTGCTCCACAACCAACGAAATATAAAACGTAGCTCCTGCTTCTGTGTTTATGGATCTCACCTGAGGTGAGATACAGGTTTTGGAGATCCGTTCCAGGTCAACCAAGAGCAAGGAAGTGCCTTACTTGCTCTATTCTTTCTCAAACCTTTATAAAATTGCTAATAAAAGGGAGTCATTGTGTACAACTTACCAAATCCATGATCTCCAATGAGGGTCCTCTGCCCTCTGCCATCATCACATGGTTTCATCCTTAAGCCTTTTCCTGCATCCTACCACTGTTCCCCTGGGAAGGGATCTTTGTAAACCAGTTCTCATGTTCTGTTGTTTTTGTCTAATTGGATACTTCTTATGGACTTTTATATTACAATAAATTTTTGACTTACTACATTTTAATCTTAAGTAATATACAGAAGTTATTAATAGATATGTATTTGCATTGACTATCATAAATGAACTTATATTGGAACACCACTCAATAAAGAAAAAGCACTTTGCCAGGAACCCACAACTCTTTCATCTTCTGATCAATATCCCTTCTTTCTTCCCTATAGGCAACTACTATTCTGATTTCTAGCACTATCATTCAGAACTGTCTGAGTATGCAATTTAAGTAGAGTCATATAGATTTCTTTACACATAGCTTCTTATTTCTTACATTTAATGAGCAAGATAAATATCTACTATTTCATGTAACTGTAGTAGATTATGTTTTATTGAACTGTAATATCTGATAGTGTGGCATAGTATAATTTATCAATTCATTCTGCCTATGGCAGTTTGAACTATCAATTTCGTCTCCAAATTTTTCTTCCACTTAGTGATTTAAGAATGCTTCTATGTAATGCCATACTTTATATTTATATCTATGCTCTGTTGAATAAGATTTCTCTAAAGTTGTACAAGTATTGCTTTCACCATTCTCACACATGACTAGGTGAATATGAAAGTGCAAGTTAAGAGACACTCTCTTTATATTTGGTATTAAAAAGCAATGTTCACAGCACGTGAGAATTTTAGCTATTTCTTACCCTACTTAGTACCTTGTGTTTTTGTTGTTTGTTTTAGTTATTTTAGGCATTTTAGTTGTCATCCACATTAGTCTAGTCTGTCCTAGCAAGTATGTTTCAGACTTTATTTCAGGAAAATTCAAGGATCTCAGACTTACAAAATAATGTAAGTTATTTTTAGTCATATTAACTATAAATTATAGAAAATACTGAAACATACTTGGGCACAAAATATAATCACTAGTTTCCTTATCATTTACACTTTACTTTAAAAAATGTAAGAACAAGGTTAGAGTTATTATTAAATCTATACTTTGAATGTTTTAGCAAGTTGTGCAGAAATACAATGATATCTTCCAATTCATATCCTATCATGAATATAATGGTTTTATTATTTAAATTTGCATTAAAATGAAGATAAAATACTTTTCTATTTAATGTAACCAATTGAGTCAAATCTATTAGGCTATATTTTATAAAGATTCTCATAAAATCTAATAAAGCAACTAGAAATAATACTTTGTGCTTGTCATGGTCTTTTTCACCAGTCAGGAAGTTTACCCAGTGTTGTGGATGAGACTCAAGTGGTAGAACACATGCTTATCATATGTGAAGACCTGAATTCTATTTCCAGCCTTGCATGCCTTTCCTTTCTCAACACTTCCTGATAGAAATATGGTTTGCAGGGATTGGACCGATAGCACAGTGGTAGGCATTTGCCTTGCACATGGCTAACCCAGGATGGATCTAGGCTCAATCCCAGTATACCATAAGGTCCCCAAGCCAGGAGCAATTTTGAGCACATAGCCAGGAGTAACCCAGAAGTGTCACCAAGCTTGGCTTAACTACCCAAAATATATATATAAGAAAAAAGAAATATGGTTTGTGCACATAAACATTTATACACCAGCATATCTGAGTATCACAGATTCAAGCTGTTTGGTCCATATATATAAGGTTCTACATATATATGTTCCACATAATATATATATTCCAAATATATATTAATTTTATTGGTTTATTTGAACAAACTTCAAATTTACATATCTGGCATAAAACTATTTAAATCTTCAGGTTGTCTTGTTCAGATAAAAGACTTCTATCTACAAGTATGGATGTTAGTATTACTTCTAGAACATTCTCACACTCATATGCATTTATTTGAAAGTGTCAGTATTTTTATAACATGGAACAAATCTTCATATGAAAGTTATAGTTCACTGCCCACCTTATTCAAATCCAAAATTTAGTTGAGAAAACATTTTTCTCTTTTAATTATTGCCCTTGTTAGTTTTAATTCACTACTGAGTTAATTAACAAATTAACAATTTACTCAGTAATTATAAGCTGGTCAGGTAGATGTTATATCCAATGATCTCTAAATGATAATTCAGAACCCATGCAACAAAACTAAGAGCTCATATGGGCAGGAGGCAAGTATGAGATGGACACTTGAAGGATATTTTAGCTTAGTTGGGAGTAGTACAGAATATAGGGTATTTGTCTTGCATGTGGCCAACCAGATTCAATATCTGGCTTTTTATATGATACCTTGATCCTGCCAGGAATAATTCCTGATTTTAGAGCCTTGAGTAACCACCAAACGGACCCACAAACTATGGAAAAGAGAGAATATTTTAGAATTGTTAAACTAGTTTTTTTTTTAATTTTTTAACTAGAACTAGAAACTCTATTCTAGTTTAAAATAGGACAATTTCATCTACAGAGACATTTAATTTATGTCTAGTGTGTCATTCAAGTAGTCATTTTTAAAACCATCTTTTTGCAGCATGTTACACATTCAAAATGATTATTTTATGCTGCACTGCTTATATAATGTATCTCATTAAGATTGTGCATCAAAGTCCAGCATTTCCACACTTTTTTAAACATGCTGCAAACTTTATATACAGGCCTTATTTTGCTTCCAGTGAAAAGCAACCTTTCCATTTCAGTTTTTACTATTATTATGGTTTTCTCTTCATTCTTGCTTTTCAATTCTGAAATTCCTTAAAGCTTGACATAAATCCTTAGCTCAGTAATAGCATTTTTAGAGTTTCTAATAGCACATTTATAATTATTTAGATTTGAAATGCCACTTGAATAAACTATTGCACATACTTTCTCCCTGATTACATTATGATGTAAAATATTGAAAGCACAACAACAACACAATTGTGAAAGAAAACCGGAGGGATCTGCGGCTAAATGCTTAGAATATATTTAACTCTGAAGGTCATATTAATAACACAAATTAAAGAAAACTCTCGTGCTTAATGAGAATAATTAACCAGTCAATTTGTGAGGCTCATACATATGACCTTCTGTGAATGAAGTTATCACCTAACTAACACTTTTATTGGCTTTGTTTTTTTTATAATGCACACTTTAAAGTGACAATAAGTCACACATCATGGCTTAATGATGCTATTAAAATTCAAACCACTGCTCATGAAAGAGTATAAGTTTCTTTGTCCTTTTAAACCACCTTTTTTGTAGGTGTAATCATTAGAGATAGAAAGCATAAATATGTCCCCAAGTTTTTCTTAGCAAGTAAATGTTGTCGAGTTTTCACTTGCAACATTTTTTTTTTTTTATGCTCTACTGATAGGTTCAATTTTCACTAACTTCTCTGATTGTATCTTCGGTTGTTCATTAAGTTCTGATTCCTTCTGTGCTTCATCTTCTGCAGCCTCTTCAGTAAGCATGGAGGGGTTATATATTTAGTTAAAAGAAAGGAATTATGATCTAATTTCAACTCACTACAAATAAAAATATTTCAAGTACATCTTAAAAGATAGTGAGAATACTTGTGATTACAAGATTCACTGAGAATCATTGAAGTGTAGTTTTGACGTACAACAAATTGGTATTTCCAATTTTTTGATGAAGTAGAGAATGAAAAGCATTTTTATTTATCCTTTTTTCCCATTATTTATGACTTTTCTTTTTTTAAAGTTGTTCAGTGCTCTAAGTATCATGGAGATTAACCCTTTACCAGAGAGTGGTGTGAACATATTTTCTATTTTCACCTAGACTGTAGTATGTATTTTATTCTGGGCATCGTGTGTGTGTGTGGGTGTGTGTGTGTGTATGTGTGTGTGTGTGTGTGTGTGTGTGTTGCAGAAGATTCTTGGTTTGATATAGTCTCATTTCTTAACATTTGCATTTGCATTATTGTAGCATTGATTATTACTGGAGTCAATAATTCTTCCATAGAATTATTAGAGCATTGACTATACCTCTAACTTTGATGTCTTCAAGTGGTTTATTTTTTCCTCAAGATAGTAGGGCTTTTGCCTTGCAAGTGGCTGACCTAGGACAGACCGCGGTTCAATAACCAGCATCCCATATGGTCGCCCAAGCCAAGAGTGCTTTCTGAGAGAATTGCTAAGAGTAATCCCTGAAGTCACACTGTGTGCCCCCCCCAAAATAAAATAAATAAAAAGTATAATGTATGTGTTTATGTCTTTTATCAAGATTTTAATCACTCTTTTAGTGGACTTAATTTTATTTATATTTAATTTAATTTATGTATTTAATATATTTTATTTACAATATTTTAATTAAAATATTACTTCTTATGTGTAAAGATTTTAATCATTTTTGAACCACACCAGTGGTTCAAGAGTGACTCCTGGTTCTGTGCTCAGAAATCAATGGGGACTGAGTGGTGGTGCCTCAGTAGGGCCTTTGCCTTGCACGTGGTTGACCTAGTATGGACCCACATTCGATCCCCTCATGTCCCATAAGGTCCTGAACTCATAGCCAGGAGTAACCCCTGAGAGTCACCTGGTGTGGCCCAAAAACCAAACCAAAACAAAACAAAACAAATTCTTTTGTCAGTGCTTGGGAGACCATATAAAATGCCGCTGATTGTACCTAGATTGGCACATGCAAAGCAATCACCCTATCCACAGTACAATGTCTGGTCCCATTAATCAAATTTTCATTAACTTTTGTGCTTAGTGTTAAAAAAGGTTTTAAATTTGGGGCCAGAGAGATAGCACAGCGGTGGGATTTTTGCCTGTTAAAAAAGGTTTTAAATTTGGGGCCAGAGAAATAGCACAGCGGTAGGATTTTTGCCTTCCATGCTTCCACCCAGGAGAGAACTGGTTCTATTCCTGGAATCCCATATGGTTCCCCCAATCTGCCAGGGGCAATATGTAAGTGCAGAGCCAGGAGTGAGTGTGGCGCAAAAACCAATCAATCATTCAATATATAAATAAATTTAAAATCCTTTCTTCCTTCCTCTCTTCCTCTCTTCCTCTCTCTCTCTCCCTCCCTCCCTCCCTCCTTCCTTCCTTCCCTCCCTCCCTCCCTCCCTCCCTCCTTCCTTCCCTCCCTCCCTCCCTCCCTCCTTCCTTCCTTCCCTCCCTCCCTCCCTCCCTCCTTCCTTTCTTCCCTCCCTCCCTCCCTCCCTCCTTCCTTTCTTCCCTCCCTCCCTCCCTCCTTCCTTCCTTTCCTCCCTCCCTCCCTCCCTCCCTCCCTCCTTCCTTCCTTTCCTCCCTCCCTCCCTCCCTCCCTCCCTCCCTCCTTCCTTCCTTCCTTCCTTCCTTCCTTCCTTCCTTCCTTCCTTCCTTCCTTCCTTCCTTCCTTCCTTCCTTCCTTCCTTCCTTCCTTCCTTCCTTCCTTCCTTCCTTCCTTCCTTCCTTCCTTCCTTCCTTCCTTCCTTTCTTTCTTTCTTTCGTCATACCCTGCTGTGCTCAGGGGTTACTCCTGGCTGTCTGCTCAGAAATAGCTCCTGGCAGGCACTAGGGACCATATGGGACACCAGGATTTGAACCAACCACCTTTGGTCCTGGATTGGCTGCTTGCAAGGTAAACACAGCTGTGCTATCTCTCCTGGCTGGCCCCAAAGGCTTTTTCTTAAGGCCCAAACAATAGCATAGCAAGCAGCCCACTAGGTTTGATCCTTAGTACCCTTATGGACCTCTGAGCCTGCCAGGAGTGATATATGATATATGAGCATAGAGTCAGGTATAACACCTGAGTGCAGCTGGGTGTGGCCAAAATTCAATAAATACAAAAGAAAAGATTATTTTCTTGGTTTGTGTCATATTTTTTCTCATTGTTGAAGATTAACTGTTTTCTATCAAGACTCTAGTTTCAGTTTCATTGTTCTGAGAGTATTCACAGCATGATGCTATTGTGATGCTTATAGCTTTACAAGATAGTTTGAAGAGTAGGAGAGAAAGACCTCCTTTTTACTCAGAGTTGCTTTGGTAATTCATGCTTTATTAACCCTTCATAAATTTTAAAAGCATTTAATCCATATCTTTAAAATCATTATAAGAATTTTTATATCATTTAAATTTGATTAAAACTTTGTATAAGACTTTTATTTTGACATTAATCTTTCTAATCTGTGAACAGGTTATGTGTTTCCATTTCCTCAAAAATTCCTGTATTTTCTATAATAGTAATTTTTACTTTTCTTTGATAAGAATTTCACAATGTAGTTGATTTTCAGAACAAAATTATGAATGAAATTGTCTAATTTTTTCTGTCTTATATTTTGTCATTTAATTATATTACATTATTATGTTTAGATATTAAATATGATAAAATAATAAAATTATATTTTATTATTCACATATTTTTATTATACACATGATTTATTATTAAAATATACAAACTGATAGTTTCCTGTGCAGTGATATTGTGGAGTATCAATTTACTATACAATTCTATTTTTTCTAGATGTTTTTGTAAAATATTTCGAACTTATTTAGGTATAGTCGTATGTCATTTGCAAAAAAGGTGTTTCTCACCTTTCCCCTGATTTCCTCAATGGCAGACATTTTTCTTTTCTCTCTCTACTCTCACTCACTCTCTCATTCACTCTCTCTCACTCACTTTCTCTTTCTCACTCACTCTTCTCACTCTCTCTTTGCCAGTCTGACTCTGTCTCACTCTATCACTCAGTCTTTCTCTCTCTCTTAGTTTTTAAACACTTTTGTTTGCAATGTTATTACTGAAGGGTTATCCTGAAATCACTTTATCTACTTTGACTAGCCAATTATAGTCTTGATTTGTCATTTTCAACTACTATTGTCATAGGGGCAATGAATATATGTTAATAATAGGAACATAACAACAACAGTTGAAAAAATGTGCACAATTACTTAGTACTTTCAACAGTATTAGCATAAATTTTTAAAAATGACTGGATCTACAACACTATTTTGGAAATATCCATGCTCAGCAATATCTTTAGAAGATATTATTTTCATTGTCTTCAGTTTGTATTGTTTATGTACATAAATTTGTTTTAGCTATAATATTTAAGCTATGTAGTTTATTTTAATCCCAATAAGCATATGAAGAAGCTAAAAACCTTAAAATTTGATTTTGAATGTCTATAGATATATTTATGTGTATACATATATACATATCTCTGCAAACTACAAGAACAATACAAATAGATAATATTTAAATAAGTAAATATTTTTTATAATATATAACCTTTGGCTACTATCCCTCTATGTTTGATAAGTCAACTTCATATATTTGTAACTCTGAAACTTTCTCTTTAGTTTGCTAATATACTTAAGACATAGTTCTTGTCGTTTTGCTGCAATATGACAGCTGGAGTCCTTATACAAAATAAAATATCGCATCTTTATTTATAATTAGAATATTGTCCAAAATATAGTTACATGACAATATCCGTTGCAAGTGAAGTTGGAAAATACATATTCTCTGAATGAATATAATAAGTCCAGATGAGGTAGAGGGATAAAAATTTGTGATGAATAGAACTAAAAGTATTTTTGTACTGATAAAATATACTGTCTTTTGGTTTACATTCATTTGTCCTTTGGTTTACATTCATTTCTCCTAAATTACAACTTTTCCTCTATAAATTCAACTTTAATCCATTTCTACTTGCATGTGTCTATTAAATAACTATACGAACAACTATCATGAGAATGATAATGAGTGAGAAAAATAGAATGTCTGTCTCGAATACAGTTGAGATGGGTGAAGAGGGATATGAGGGCATTTGGTGGTTGGAAGGGTATACTGGTGAAGGGCAGTATAACTGAAATCCACTACAAAAAAATTTATAACCATGGTGCTTAAATAAATTAAATTAATTATTAAAATTAGCTAAAATATAAACTTTTAAACATTTTAAACATTTTTAAGAAAATGCAATAGTAACAAGAAACTAAAATAATATATACAAATGAACTAATCATTTCATTGCATTTTTGACTAAACTTGGCACAGCTCAGAGTTTTACTTTGACTCTGTGCTCAATGCTTACGTCTGGTTGTGTTCTGGTACCATATGGCACAATCAAAAAAATCTGGCTTAGATACTTGCTATTCTAGTGTCCTACCCCTGTATTCTATCTCTGCCCACCCCTATTATTTAAGTTTAATAAACTGCATGCTTGTACATAAATAAGATGGTATTTTATATTTTACATATATAAAGTTCATAAATTTAACAAGAAATATATTTTATATATTTATATATTTTAAGAGGGAGCTTATTCTGAGCTATATTTTCAGAAATAACTCCCAGAAGTATTTGGATTCATCCATTTAAAAAGCAACATTCTTAAACCCTTAACTATCTCACCACCCCCAATAATTTTATTTAAATCATGACATAACTTGATTAAAGTTTAAGATAATATCTGAGGCTAATAGGGCTAGTACAGATATATAAAAGCTACAGTATAGATTAGATAATATCTAATGAAATTCATTCCTTGTAATAGATATTACTGATCTGTCTGGATTGCTTATAACTTAACCACTAAGGGGCCAGACACAGTGCAGTGGTACAAATGGTAGGACGTTTGCCTTACATGTAGCTGACCTAGAACAAACCACTTTTGGATCCCCCGGCATCTCATATGGTCCTCCAAGCCAAGAGAAATTTCTGAGTGCATAGTCAAAAATAAGCCTTGAGTGTCACCAGGTGTGCCCCCCAAAACAAAAATAAATAAATAAAATAAAAACAAATTATATTTTAAGTAAATGAGCATTTGTGGTTAGGAAATGTTTTATAAATATACATATATACATATGATTGAAGCTTATTATTTGATAATGCAGGTAGTATAATAGCTCAGTGTAAGAGATGTTGAGAAAGATGGTTTTCAAAAACTAAGATGCCTTACATTATATTTACTTTCAATTTCATGTTGAAAACTATCATTTTCCCCTAAGGAAAAGTTTTAATGTGTCTGATTTTTAATCTAAGATGTGTATCTTTAGACTCGATATGTTTTATGATTAGTAAAATACCTTGTGTATTGGAATATTTTATGTTTCAGAGTTTGCTGTTCCCCTGGGAACATTTTTCCTTCTCAAGTATCTTACAGCTCTTTTAAAAATATATGCTAGTATTTTCCTCAGAGAGCTTATCAAAAAAAAATATATACTGTTCTTTATGAAAAAATTTGATTGCAACACAAATTTTACTTTTTCACTAAAAAATGTACAACACATAAAATTAAAAATGTTAAAGTAATAAACTATCACTCAGGTTTATAAAAATACTTTTTACAGAGCTTTCATTGTGAACTGAAACAGAAAAGGTTTCTAAATGTCAATTACAAGAATTTTTAAAATATTATTTAAAATTAATAGAAATATAAAATGATACTATCGTTAGGGCTATTTAGTTGTTAATTAAATAGGGGTATTATTATAATGTAACTACTTTGTAATATCTTAGGAGAAATTCAGTGCAAACATGAGGATAGTCTAAAATATACCTGACTTAACTATTATTATTAGAAGTGCTAGTCTAACATGTCTCTCTAGAGAGAATTAAAAATGAGTGCTTTAGAAATACTCAAGAACCTAAAATTAATATTAAATAATTTTAGATCAACCAACACTTCCATGGATGAGGAGTTCATCTTGCAGGCTGTGGACAGGGGACCAATCCCGAGTACCACATAAGTTCCCCCAGCTCAGCTTGGAGTAAACTCTAAGCATCCATGAATGTAGCAAAGAAACAAGCCTGTCTTTTCATTTTGATCACAGTTTCACTATACATTAGATTTTAGTTATGTATAGGCTCATTTTTCTTTCTTTTATTTTCCCTTCATTTTCCCCGCATTGGAGAATCTCCAAAGATCAACATCAAGAAAATTGACCCGGACCGTGAGAAATTGTGAATGCTGCCTGTATGTGTCTGTCTCCTGTCCTGTTGCTTGAACCTCTTGGGAGTGGGCCAAAAAGAGGCTCCAGAAAATTTGCTCACCCAGAGGCACAGTTAAGGGCAGGCAACCAAGGAACTGCTTCATAAAGTGAAAACTGGCTATAAGCAGTATTCTGCAGAAGTCAGGTACCCTGTTTGTGACATCAGGCTAGGAAAATCTAAGAAACTATGCCTGCCCAGTGGGGCCCAACCATGAGAAATTGTGAGTGCTGCCTGTGTGTATCTGTATCTGCTTCTCTATGTGGCCATGCGCTCTTTCTAAGGAAAGAACACCATTGAAACAAGAAGAAAAAGTCACACTTAGAAATGTGCTGGAGGCTGAACTGTGCTAGAACTCAGATGTCAGCAAACCTAAATGCCTATCTTCTGTGCTGTGCTTCATTTTCTGCCTGATTTTATCCTGTGTGTTGCTCATCTGCAGATGGCTCACCTTACCTGGAGCCTTCCCTGGAGCTGAGCTACACGCCCAGAAAGGGGAAACCACTGAACTCTGCTGGAACTCAGATGCCAGCACCCCTATCTGCCTGTCTTCCGTGCTGTGCTCCATTTTCGACCTGATTTCATCCTGTGTGGCTCATCTGAGGACGGCTCGCCTTCCCCTGGAGCCTTCCCTGGAGGTGAGTTTACAAGACCAGAAAGGGTGGAGCCAGAGGAGCATGGCTACTCCGCTTCGCTTCCCAGCCATGCACATCATTTAGCCATTGAATATAACCACAGCACGTAGAAAAACCCACAATAAAATTGTGTCAATGGGGAAACAACACAGACCAGCGCCAGACATAGAGAATGACTATGGCAACTCTGGTGACTTGAACATGACCAAGCAACTAGTCAGTCTCTCAGATAAGTTTAGAATTGCAATATGGAAGATGTTCAAAGAACTCAAAGAAAGTATAGAAGAGAACACTAATAAGAATCAAGAGAATATGAAGATAGAAATAAAAAAACTCCAAACTAAAATTTCAGGTCAAATAACAGGTCTGAAAAACTCAGTAGATGAATTGAAGAAAAACATGGTTGAGCTTTCCCAAGGGTTAACAGCAGCTGAGGATAAAATTAGTACACTGGAAGATGAGATGAATAACAATTCCATACAGTGGAAGAAATTGGAAGAACGCCTTAAAGCAAACGATCAAACAATGGAAAAATTACTCAAAGAATGAGAACAGATAAAAAAGAAGTCTATGATAAGCTCAACAGAAACAAGTTAAGAATCATTGGAGTCCCAAAGACCCAGGAAGAAAATCTCCAGGAAGAATCAATGGTCAAGAACATCATTAAAGAGAAACTACCAGAGCTAATGAATACATGTGATCAAATCCTGCATGCGCAAAAAGTACCAACCAAAAGAGACCCCAGAAAAAAAAACCCAAGACACATCCTAGTCACAATGACGAATCCCACAGATAGAGAATTCTGAAAGCAGCAAGATCGAAAAGAGAAATTACATTCGAGGGAACATTCTTGAGACATACTGCAGACTTGTCACCAGAAACACTCAAGGCCAGAAGGCAGTGGTGGGACATAGTAACAAAGCTCAATGAAATAAATGCTTTGCCTAGAATACTGCACCCAGCAAAACTCACTTTCAGCTTTGAAGGAACAATACATGGTTTTACAAACAAACAAAAGCTCAGAAACTTTACAGACTCAAAACCATTCTTAAAAGAAAAACTTAACGGCCTATTTTAAGACAAGACTGACCAACAGACACACCAAGCTCTGATATAAAGATGGCACCACCTCCCAGGACAATTCTTTCTCTCAACATCAATGGACTAAATGCACCAGTTAAGAGACACAGAGTGGCTAAATGGATCAAAAAACTCAATCCAACCTTCAGCTGCCTACAAGAAACATACCTGAAGAGTCAGAACAAACAAAGACTCAAAATAAAAGGCTGGAGGAATATCATCCAAGCAAACAACACCCATAAAAAAGCTGGAGTGGTCATACTAATATCAGATGATGCAAACTATATACTTAGGAAAGTTATAAGGGACAAAGATGGACATTTGTATTAATCAAGGGATATGTACAGCAGGAAGAATTTACTCTCCTAAACATTTAAGCGGCGAATAAGGGGCCAGCAATATATTTACTAAAATTGTTGACAAATCTGAAAAATAATATCAATAAAAACACAATAATTGTGGGAGACCTCAACACAGCATTGTCAACACTTGACAGGTCAGCCAGACTGAAAACCAACAGGAATATACTAGACCTGAACAGAGAAAGGACTCTCCACCCCCAGAAGCCCGGATACACATTCTTCTCTAATGTACATGGGACATTCTCCAGGATAGACTACATGCTAGCACATAAAACATACCTCTGTAATATCAAGAGGATAGAAATTTTACAGACTACATTCGCTGACCACAAGGCCCTGAACCTATATGTGAACTACAAAGGGACACAGAAGAAAAACTTTAATACCTAGAAGTTAAACAGCCTAAAACTGAATAACCAGTGGGTCCGAGATGAAATCAAAGAGGAAATCAAAACCTTCCTAGAAACAAATGACAATGGAGACACAAACTATCTGAACTATGGGACACAGCAAAAGTGGTACTGAGAGGAAAAGTTATAGCTTTGTAAGCACACATCAGGAAAGAAGGGGCTACCTGAATAGCTTAATGGCACAGCTCATAGAATTAAAAATTACTCAACAAAAGGACCCAAAAATAGGGAGACAGAAGGAAATAACAAAGCTGAGAGAAGAAATCAATGAAGTGGAAACCCAAAAAACAATTCAAAAGATCAACGAAAGCAGAAGTTTGTTCTTTGAAAAAATAAACAATATTGATAGACCACTGGCAATATTAACAAAGAAAGAGAGAGAGAAACTTAATAACTCGTATTAGGAATGAAAAAGGAGAGGTCACAACTGATACGGTAGAGATCTAAATGGTAATCAGAAACTACTTTCAGAAACTCTATGCAACTAAAAATAAAAACCTGAAAGAAATGGATAAATTTTTGGACTCTTATAAACTTCCACAGTTGAATGAAGAGGATGTAGCATATCTAAATACACCCATCACTATTGAGGAAATTAAGACAGTAATCAAATGTCTGCCCACAAACAAAAGTCTAGGCCCAGATGGATTTACTAATGAATTATTTCAAACCTTTCAAGGGGAACTTCTACCAATCCTGGCAAGACTCTTTCATGAAATCGTAAAAACAGGAACACTTCCAAATAGCTTTTATGAAGCCAACATCACCTTGATACCAAAATCAGACAGAGATGCTACCAAAAAAGAAAATTACAGACCAATATTGCTGATGAATACAGATGCAAAGATCCTCAACAAAATCCTGGCAAATAGGATTCAATGCCTCATTAAGAAGAGCATCCACTACAATCAAGTAGGTTTCATCCCAGGAATTCAAGGCTGGTTTAACATCCGTAAATCTATCAACATAATACACAACATCAACAACAAAAAAAAATATAAATCACATGATTATATCAATAGATGCAGAGTATGCATTGGATAAGGTCCAACACCCATTCTTGATCAAAATTCTCAGCAAGATGGGAATGGAAGAAACCTTTCTCAATATAGTTAAGGCAATCTACCACAAGCCAGAGGCAAATATTGTCCTCAATGGAGAAAAACTGAAAACCTTTTCTCTAAATTTTGGCACAACACAAGGCTGTCCTCTCTCATCACTCCTATTCAACATACTACTGGAAGTACTTGCTATAGCGATTAAGCAAGAAAAAGATATCAATGGAATCCAGATAGGAAAGGAAGAAGTCAAGCTCTCGCTGTTTGCAGATGACATGATTCTCTACCTAGAAAACCCTAAAGTCTCTACGAAAAATCTTCTAGAAACAATAGACTCATATAGCAAGGTGGCAAGCTACAAAATTAACACACAAAAATCAATGCCTTTCTATACACCAATAGTAGTACGGAAGAAATGGACATTAAGAAAACAACCCCATTCACAATAGTGCCACACAAACTCAAATATCTTGGAATCAACTTGACTAAAAATGTGAAGGCCCTATACAAAGAAAACTATAAAACTCTGCTCCAAGAAAAAAGAGAGGACACGCAGAAATGAAAGCAGATACCCTGCTCATGGATTGGCAGGATTAACATCACCAAAATGACAATACTCCAGAAGCATTGTACAGATTTAATGGGATCCCTCTAAAGATACCCATGACATTCTTCAAAGAAGTGGATCAGGCACTTTTGAAATTCATATGGAACAATAAATACCCTAAAATAGCTAGAGAAATCATTGGGGAAAATAATATGGTAGGAATTACTTTCCCCAACTTTAAACTGTACTACAAAGCAATAGTTATCAAAGCAGCATAGTATTGGAATAAAGACAGGCCCTCAGATCAGTGGAATAGGCTTGAATACTCAGAGAATGTTCCCCAGACATATAATCACCTAATTTGTGATAAAGGAAATCTTAAGTGAAACAAAGAAAGCCTCTTCAACAAGTGGTGTTGGCACAACTGGCTAGCCACTTGCAAAAAATTGAACTTAGACCCCAAGTTAACATCATGTATGAAAGTTAAATCCAAATGGATGAAAGACCTCAATATCAGACCCGAAACCATAAGATACATAGAACAACACTTAGGTAAAACACTCCAGGATATTGAGACTAAAGGCATCTTCAAAGAGGAAACTGCACTCTCCAAGCAAGTGAAAGCAGAGATCAACAGATGGGAATATATTAAACTGTGAAGCTTCTGCACCTCAAAAGTAATAGCGCCCAGGATACAAGAGCCCCCCACTGAGTGGGAGAAATTATTCACCCAATACCCATCAGACAATGGACTACTCTCCAAAATATACAAGGCACTGACAGAACTTTACAAGAAAAAAACATCTAGTCCCATCAAGAATTGGGGAGAAGAAATGGACAGACACTTTGACAAAGAAGAAATAGAAATGGCTAAATGACACATGAAAAAATGCTCCACATCACTAATCATTAGGGAGATGCAAATCAAAACAACTATGAGAAACCGCCTCACACCCCAGAGATTGGCACACATCGCAAAGAATGAGAACAAGCAGTGTTGGCGGGTATGTGGAGAGAAAGGAACTCTTATCCACTGTTGGTGGGAATGCCGTCTAGTTCAACCTTTATGGAAAGCAATATGGAGATTCCTCCAAAAACTGGAAATTGAGCTTCCATACGACCCAGCTATACCACTCCTAGGAATATACCCTAGCAACACAAAAATACAATACAAAAACCCCTTCCTTACACCTATATTCATTGCAGCACTATTTACCATAGCATACTCTGGAAACAGCCCAGATACCCTTCAACAGATGAATGGCTAAAGAAACTGTGGTACATATACACAATGGAATATTATGCAGCTGTCAGGAGAGATGAAGTCATGAAATTTTCCTATACATGGATGTACATGAAATCTATTATGCTGAGTGAAATAAGTTAGAGAGAGAGAGAGAGATGCAGAATGGTCTCACTCATCTATGGGTTTTAAGAAAAATAAAAGAAATTCTTGCAATAACAACTTTCAGACACAAAAGGAAAAGAGCTGGAAGTTATAGCTCACCTCATGAAGCTCACCACAAACAGGGATGAGTTTAGCTAGAGAAATAACTACGTTTTGAACTCTCCTAATAAGGAGAATGTACGAGGGAAATAGAAAGCCTGTCTAGAGTACAGGCCGGGCGGAAGGGTCGGGTGGGGAGGCGGGAGATTTGGGACATTGGTGATGGGAATGTTGCACTGGTGATGGGTGGTGTTCTTTACATGACTGAAACCCAAACACAGTCATGTATTAACAAAGTTGTGTAAATAAAAAAAAAGTTTAAAAAGAAAAAGAAAAATGACCCTTGCTTTTTTTCCCTTTACTGGATTGCAAATCATAATGTTAATATTGACTTTACCCCCCACAAATGTGTTATTTTAATGGCTACTGTACATAATATATATATATATAATTTTAGTAATTTATTTATCCTATATCATCTCTATCCTTGTCTAACAAAGTATCAATAAATGTCCTTGATTTTGCATCATCTCTAGTGCTAGATCTGTAATAAATCAAGTATGAACATTTATATGTTTACTGTGGATCTCATTGTGTGTGTGTGTGTTTGTTTGTTTGTTTGTTTTGTTGTTTTTTCTTTTTGCAAGCTTTTATTTCTGCCCCAAACTAATCACAACACAGGGTTAACAATGTAGTCACTGATGTATCAAAAAAGTCATTATTTTAGGGGAGGAAAGTCATTATTTTGTTGTTGTTGTTATTGTTGTTCATTTGCTACATTTTGTATTAATGTGATCTTTTCAAGATCTGTTAAACCACTTCTGGAGATTTGACTGCATGCTCCTAAAACTTTTATAAAGGTTATTTTTTCACTACATTTAACTGTTCTCAGTTCTCTGATTAGTTAGTTTTTTTTATCTTGAAATATAGGATAAAGCATGAGATTATTTTTTAAAGGTATAGTTTCATGGAAATCTGTAGTCATTACTAATCTTTACAATATCCAAAGAGTCTCGTTACTACTATTATTAATGTGTATGTGCATGTGTGTGTGTGTGTGTGTGTATTTATTTGTGTTTATTTTAGGCATTGCTCTCAGAAATCATTCCTGGCTGATTCAGGGGGACCGTATGGGGTGCCAGAGATCACACAGAAAAGTACAAGGCCCATGCCCTCCTATTATGCTATCACTCGAACACAATACTATTAGAATTTTGTTTCAGTTTTCTTTTCATAATCTTCCCTTACTGTGAATAATAAATCTACATTATCTGCTAAAACTGTGTCTCAAATGTAAGTTTTAGATTTTTGTCTAAGTCCAGCTAATGTAAAATATCTATATACAGTCTAACTAAAAGTTACTAACTTCTTCTAACCATAATAACTTGGTTGTATGTAAAAAACTCCCACAGACTTAAGATGTTTATTCATTAAATTAGACTCCAATGATTTCAATTAAACAATCTCAAAGACTATATTTATAATTAAAATGTATTTGCTTAGGTTGATGTTTAATTTAATTAACACTAACTTAATAAGTTATGATTCATATTTATAAAATCCATATTTCATATGCTAGTATTAATAGTCTAAGTATGAAAGAATATAGGTTAGTCTATTTAATTTACAATATATTTCATTTATTTCATCCACATAGATCTTAAAATATATCTAAATATTATATATTTACTATATACATATGCTGATACAACATAGATATTATTTTTGTAACATTGATGAAAATTTAGATAAGTTGTATTTCCTTTTGGGTACATACATGGCTGTGCTAAGAGCTCATACCTGGCAGGCTCAGAAAACACTATAAGATGCTGGTAATTTAGCCCAAGTTGGCTGCATGCAAAGCAGGCCCATGTACTATCTCTTGGGCTGAAATTAATCTTAATAAATACTATTTTTTTGAAAAATAATCTTTTTTCAGAATATTTAAGGTATTGTAAAAGTTAACAGCTGTAGCTTTATACTTTCACACGATTTTCACTTTATATTAAGATTTAAGGCCAAATCTATGATTAATTCTAAAAATAAAATTTTTATAGGACTTTTAGTAGCATCTTAAGAAATCATTTAAGTAATAATATAATTTCTTTAACATGGATATTCAAGATTTAAGACTTCTGATGAATAATTAGACACTTGAAGGTCAGGTTTAATTTTTTTAAAAAACAACTGGAATTTCTGGTACACATTTAATATAATTATGTAAAAGTTTCTTCATAATTTTTTGTGCACTTGCTTATTTTCTTCAAAAGAGACAACTATTAAGCTTAATTATTTTTAACTATATCAACTTTTCTCGGCAAGTACTAAATATCTTTGATGTCATAACAAAATTGCTGAACTAAGACACATGGAAACACTTAAATAAGCATATAATTTTGAAGTTTATTCTTACTAAGCAATGAATACATTTTTAGTGAATTAATATATTCAGAATTTTATTGGAAAAATTTAACTTATTATTCTGAACATTATAATATTCAAATAGCTTATATTGTAATATTTGTTGATCTGATAAAAATTGATTTTTAATAGAAATTCACAGATTTTGTGATATCATTGCTAAAGCATAATTGGCTTTACCCTTTTATAAATATGCACAAAGGTAATCAAGTAAAGCTTAATGGATGATAATATTTATTAGTATTAGTGAAAAGTAAGCATGATAATCTCATTAAGACTAGGCCTTTACATTTGTTTCTTTCTGTGCCATGCCTAATTGTGCTTAGGGCTAACTCTGAGATCTGTGTTCAGGATGAATTCCAGGCAGGCTTATGTGCCAAGGAATGAAACTGAGTAGACTACTTGCAAAGAAAGCACCTCTGTACTATATTGAACCAGCCACATTATTAGCTTTTCTGAATATTCTAACATTGTTTTTAAAGTGTAGAACTATCATGTCCATGACATTTTGATATTTAATATATAATAGCACTTAATCCTTTCTTCATCTGTGTTCTTGAACTATATCATATAAAGTTTTATGTCCTCTACTGGCACTAGCAAATGCCAGGTGCTTCTGATTTAGTACATTATTGCTATACAACACAAATTGGCTTCATGCCTATGCATTGTTGAAGGTCTGGTGCAAACATAATCGCTTTCTTAAAGCATTTTCAAGATCCACTATTATCCTACAAATTTAATTTTAGCAAATTATGAAGTAATAAATTATTATATTTATATTTAAATTCAAATATATATCAATGTTATATTTTAATGTATAAGTAAAATATGTTATGCAGATGTTTTATAAGTATATAGTAGAATAATATATGGGGCAAAGTTATTGAAATTGAAGACAATGATTCAAAGTTATTAAATATAAAATGTAATAAAATCTAAAATCTGCTTAAAATTTTCATAAATATTTTAACTAAAGATTCCTTCAGTAAAGAATCCATATCAATAAAATGGATCGTACCAGAAAAGTACTAGGCAAAATTATTGAACTATAACTAGATGAAAGTACAGTATATTTTAGCTAAGTAAATAGGATGGGTTAAAGGGAAAAGATTTTAAAAATATTAACAAATACTTCTTTTAAAACATATATTCAAAATGTAATCTATTAATTAATTGAGAAAAACAAGCTTCACTTTAAAATATGCTTTCCTTTGAGATGACAAAGCTGTCAAAAATGTATAGACTGTTTTATTCTGCCAAAAACTTAAAAAAGAAATCTATTGCCAAATATGTTTTAGCTCACTCTTTTGAAAAGGAGTGAAAATTAGCTAAAATAAGCAAAGGTATTTTAATATGGTAATATAGTACTATATTATACTTATTTCATTTATAAGACAAATATTTAAAATAATTTATGTAATATCCATAACTATAGTGCACAATATTTTCAGAATATATTACATTATGATTAGAATGCATTTCTTTCACAATGATTCATCAAATTCATTTAAATTAGCTTCTTTGCATTATCTAAGATTTTCCAAAATTTGCTTGGTTGCCATACCAAAGATATCTTTTTAGCAGCTCCTCTGAAGAAAGGTTTGGTGAATATATAAATGGGCATCATACCTTATAAACAAAAGGCATGCACATAAAGAGAAAAGATCTGACAATATAGTTTCTTTGCTGATATTACAAAGTTTCCAATCTGAGAGACATAATTGATATAGAGATTAAATAATATACACCTAGTACATAAAATCTTTAATGATAAACAAGAAATTATGGGAGCTACTTTAACTTTAATTAAGTTTATGTTCTATGCATTAGAATAGTTAAAAAATTAGAATGCAACAGCTGTAACAATCCCTTTGGACAGTAATATCATTACTTGCAGTTTATATCTTCATGATTTTTTATTTCTTTATTAATAAAGTATTTGGTGACACATATGTACCATTTAGCAATACCAATATAAAATAAACATCCAGTAAATATTATTTTTTAAACAAATTAGTTTTATAGAGACAAAGATTGCTGAACTTCATTTTCTTTTTATCACTGGAACTATTAGTTATGAAAGTAAACTTTATAACTATGTAAAAAGAATATTCATTAATGAAAATACTGTATTTATTAACCTAAGATTATCAATATGTGAATAAGTACAGCTAAATCATTATTGAATGCTTCTAATAGTGAATGTTTATGACTAATTTCTTAACACCTAGCTCTTGTAAAAGGACTGGAGTAAGACAATTATACCATTTTTCTTCCCAGTTAGTGAAAGTGAATGACAGTCTGTAAAATGGTTTTTAATGGTGAAAAACATTTCCTGACAAAACTTGTACAATCAATTCATTCCACATTTACTTACATATATGCTTCATTAATGTTTGCCTTCTTAGCACAGTGGGACAGGAAAAGTCAAAAAAGTAAAGGTTGATATAGTTTAAACCAATCTTTCCTTTGCAAAATGAGTGATTAGTGCAACCAGAAGTGAGCATTCAAAAAGACAAGATAACGCAGTTAGAAATAACATGAAATCATTAAACCCAAATGTTAAAACTTGGCTAATTTGCAAACTCAGTATTAGGACATTAACAGTAATATTTTCCAACACAGTGGTTAACAAGAGGCAAACATTAAGCAAACAACAGAATATTTGTATGAGAAAAAATTATTTAATAATATGACAGGAAACTGTAATGTAAATTGCATGTACTAGCTGTCTGAAGTAATAAATGAGAATACATTACTAAGTGGCAGTACAAAAAATGTTTTCAACACTTCTGCTTTCTTGTTTCCTTCCTCTCTTCCTGCCAAATTCAAAATGGTTTCTCTTATATAGTAGCTTTAAGTAACTATAAAACATTAGGATTCCACTAGTAAATATTTACAAACTTCTCCAAGAGGAAAAAAAATTAAAGTCATTATCCAGAGTAGAATAGGTACCTTGATTTAATCCTAATTGTTCCTTATTTTTTATGCTAGCATATTATTTCACTAACTCCTAAACTATGTTAAATGGCATTGCAAGGAAAGTATTTCAGGTAGCAGTAATTTGAACTCCTTAAGAAAATATAGTTTTATTAAAAGATCATTTTACCATGTAACCAAATTTTTAATAGAAAATATAAGAACAAAATTTGTTTCTGTGCTTGACATATTTTCATTGGCTATTATTTTCTGAAGCAATAGAGTGCAGCTATGAGAAGGTTTGCTTGTGATGCTATAATTTCAGCTTAAATCGTTCTTTAACCCAAACATTTCGTTTATACCATAAGCACCAAGCAGATTTTTACTGCATCACAAATCTCAGCAAATACAGCAAGAAGGCTGCTTAGTAATTAAGAAACTAATGCTGTGATTATTCTACTCTTCCTCTGGCAAAATATTTTATGTAATTTGGCTAATCATAGTTCTGGCACCTCAGATAATTTAACATCAGTTAATGAACTTGGTTAAAAGAAGTCTGTGCATGATAAATGAACTACTTATTAATTGAGAGATTGTTTTATAAGAGATATTTAGCATTTTTCTCACACTATAAACTGTTCTTATATTTTTGAGACAGTAAAGCACAGTATACAGTGGAAGTAAGTATTCTGTTATATAGAGTCAACTCATCATATATCAATGAACAAGTTAGTTGATTGTTAACAAGTTAGAAAGCCAGAATTTGAGGTATGCACAGATTAATTGTACAAAATATTTATTATTTAAAATAAGGACTTCTGTTGTATTTTATCAGTTGCAATGTTTATATTGATGATATATTTCCTAAATATTTATATTTTTGCCATTTCAGAGAAGTGAACTATATTGTGAAAAAATATTACCTTTTCTCATGTACAGCCCATTTAATTATATTTAACTCATTCTGTACATGAGGGCAAGGTCATGGAAATAAATATCTAAATACTTTTTATCTTTATTTAAACACCTTGATTACAAATAAGATTGTAGTTGGGTTTCAGTCATGTAAAGAACACCCCCCCTTCACCAGTGCAACATTCCCATCACCAAGTCCATAATCTCCCATCTCCCCACCCCATCCCTGCTGTACTCTAGACAGGCTTTCTATGTCTCTCATTCATTCACATTGTTATGATAGTTCTCATTGTAGTTACTTCTTTAACTGCACTCACCACTCTTTGTGGTGAGCTTCATGTAGTGAGCTGGACCTCTCAGCCCTCCTCTCTTTGTCTCTGAGGATTATTGCAAAAATATATTTTGTTTTTCTTAAAACCCATAGATGAGGGAGATTATTCTACATCTATCTCTCTTTGATTTATTTCACTCAGCATGATAGATTCCATGTACATCCATGTATAGGAAAATTTCATGACTTCATCTCTCTGATGGCTGCATAATATTCCATTGCATATATGTACCACAGTTTCTTTAGCTATTCATTGGTTGAAGAACATCTTGGTTGTTTCCAGAGTCTGGCTATTGTAAATAGTGCTACAATGAACATAGCTGTAATAAAGGGCCTTTTGGCTAAGATCAAGTGTAATATCTGTTCTTATCTAAATACTTTTATGATTCCATTGAGAAATATCATTATTGAAATCACTAATGGATGATCTAAGTATATGTAGTAGCATGGGTTATATACCTATCTATATCAAAAACTAAAAATTAAATCCAGCATGATATACAGCAAGTAATGTAATTGTCTTGCAGACTGGGGTTTGATTCCTGGCATCTAGTTTGGTTCCCTCAACTTATTAAAAGTGTTTCTTGAGCGGGGCCAGAGTGGTGGCAAAAGTGGTAAGACATCTGCTTTGCACATGCTAATGTAGGACAACTGCTGTTCAATCCCCCAGTGCCCCATATGGACACACAAATAAAAAGTGATTTCTGAGTGCATAGCCAGGAGTAACCCATGAGCATCACCAGGTGTGGCCCCAAAACCAGAAAACAAAAACAACACAAAAATAAAAAAAAAGTGTTCTTGAACACAGATCAAGGAATAATCCATAGCATTGGCTAAATGTCATTCCAATTAGCAGAATAAAAAAATCCTGACAGTCTATTTTATCTGATCCATAAATTTTTGTTTACATACAAATGTACATAGCAAAAACAACCATGCACCTATGTTTATATGTTGTTGTTATATCAATAATAAATGCTAATAACTGTTACATCTCTAATATACCATATTTAATATTTTGTAAATGCTAGATGAGATAAGGATTCTGGGAAAAGGTTCTTTGAGTTGTGATGATCAACATTGTGTACATCAACATTGTAAATATATCATTTCAAATACACTTCCAAATGTGTAAAGCATTCATTTTAGTCTAAATGAACATTACTTAAAAGAGATACTGGCATCAAGCAAGTGAAGATATCCAGAAATTTAAAGCACTCTTCTTGAGTTTACGACATTTAAGGGCATTACTAAGCTGCCATTCACCCCAGTTTAACAGAATGGACAACTAACAACAGGAGCTTAAAAACTTTGTGGTCATTCTATTAATGACTCATTGGAGATACAATAATTTTCACAAATGAACTTGCTATTGTACTTTCTTTATTCTTTCTTTTTGTTCTCTTCCATTTTATATATTATTTTTTCTTTCTATTTATTTTCTATAACTTTCATTTATCTTGAAACAAACATATTATGATGAACTATGCAACTATGGATGCGTTTTATTTAAATTAATTAATTAATTATTTTAAAAATAGAGGCAGAATAGAGTGCTTATCTTTAAGCCCCAAGCCAAGCTCTATCTCCAGAATACCATATCGTTCCCCCAAAGGATGCCTGAATTATTTCTATTTACTCTTCAGAGCCAAAAGAAACCCTTCAGCATTGCTATGTATGTCTCTCTAAAAAAAACCAAAAACAAATACAATAGTCTATAGTATTATTGGTCACATACATTGATAAACTTTAATTTTGATTTTTAGCCTGAATATAGACATGATATTATCAACTACAATAGTATAATTTCCTTAAAAATCTATTTTTTATGGATTTTTGGTGACATCTCATTCCCTTTCACCATTGTACTTATGTCAGAATATTTTTCATTTCACAACATTATAGGGAAATTCTTAATACCCTGAACAGTCAAGATATTTACCTCAACATTAATCCACATACATCATGTCTCAATTTTAGAAAAATATTTGCTTCATAACATCATTGTCAGCTTTATTTGCTAATTCAGTTGCCACCCATACGAGATCAGAGAATCTTCCTCTTTGATAATTACATTTCATTTAGCTTCCAGAATTTAGTTCTAACATTATTTCATCCAGGCAAATTTGTATTAGAGCTAGTCTCCATCAATAGAGCTTTTACTTTCTTCCACAGCACTAACTAGGCTTTCTTTACTTTTAATAAGACAATGACTTATGTGTTCATTCAACTAAATTATACCTAAATCATTACATTATAAAATGAGAGAAGCAAGATATTGATCTTTGTTTTATTTTTACTCTCCATTTTATCTCTTGTTTCTAAGAGTATTTAAAACTAAGTCTGAAACTGAAATATTTATTTAATGAGAAATATCAAAAGTTAATGAATCATCAAAACCCTGCAGATGCCACACGAATTCATGGTATATTGCCTAAATTGCATAAATGCAGGTTTGACCTGGAACAAATATCCAGGTATTTTCTTCTTCTATAAACCAGAAAGTACATGTTAAAGAGACAATGCTTGGACTGTTAGAATCCATCCAAGCAGTATTTTTTTTGTGGAATTCCTATCTTTGTATAAGGCAAATGACTTCATATAGATGACTATAATATCCGTTTTTATAAGTAAAGTTTACATATTTTCTATATATATAATTCTAATAAAAGTTTTATATTTTCTCTTACTCATTTGATTTTATTTGGGATCCACTCCCAATAGCTCTTAGTGCTTACACCTGGTTCTGTGCTCAAAGATCACTCCTGGCAGGGCTCGAATGATAAGGGTTGACAAGAGTCAAACCAAGGTTGGCTGAATGCAAGGTAAGAAAGAATTCTGCTTGTTGTACTACTTCTCCATCCCAAAACATTTTCTATATACTAGATTGTTTGTAAACTTTAGAACAAAAAAAATGAATGCACTATTAAAAAAAGAAACATGAGTCAGAGGAATGGCAGCAACAGGGCTTTTGCCCTGCATGCAGCTGACCTAGGACAGACCAAGGTTTGATCCTCTGGCTCCCCTATGGTCCCCCAAGCCAGGAGCGATTTTTGAGCACATGGCCAGAAGTAACCCCAGGGTCACCAGGTGTGGCCCAAAATAAAAAAATAAAAAATAAAAGAAGCATTTTTATAGTTTTAAAAGTTAATAATTCAAAAATGAGAAATTGTCACATTTTGTCTATTATGGGCCAAAATCTTGTTTAAATAAAATATTTTATTTGTATCCTTATTTAAGGGCAGCATTAAATATTGAATATTAAATATTTAATTAAGTATTAAATAATTATTAAATATTAAATATTCTTTCTTCATGACCTGTCACATATTCTCACTCCTGATACTACTATTACAGTGGATATAGGCTTAAACATCTATGTTTTGGGAATCCATAAAATTCAGTCTATATTACATTAATTTTAATAAGGTTCAGGTAGCTTAAATAGGTTTAAATATTGAGTAAAATTTTTAATGTAGTCACTTACATTAAAAATTATTTTTCTGCAAAGACAATAGTTTAGCAATTATAAATCATGTCATAATAAGGATGTCGATGACAAGAGCAATTTTTTGGAGCCAGAGAAATAGTATGTTAGAGAGGGCATTTACCTTACACACAGTTGACCTAGGTTCAATCTCCGGCATCCTAAGTGGTCCCTGAAATATCCCCATGAATAATTCTGAGAGCAGAACCAGGAGTAATCCCCTGAAGAACACTGGTGTAATTCCAAAGCAAAATAAAACCAACACCCAAAACAAAAACTATCTTATATGCTAAATTTTAATTCAGTGGTAGGATTGGGGTCACACCTGGTGATGCTCAATGTTTTCTCCTGGTTCTGTTTTCAGGAGTCACTCTGACAGTGCTTGTAGAAAGAGATAAAATCCAAGGGTATATCAAATCGTTATCCTCTACTTTATTCTGATTGTCCAGAAACCTTTATTTATTTGTATATGTGTATATAAATATACACTTAGTATATTTATATAATTTAACCAAAAGATGAATGTTTTTGCATTCATACTGCCACCTCCCTCTATGTGGTATACAGAGAAGTAAAGCATGGAATAGAACCATTCTAAATGACAAAAACGTGATTTTAAATTATAATTCTAAATACCGTATGGAAAGACAGAGGGAAAAGATAAAATGAACTAGAAATGATTTTTGGATTATTTGTGAAAGGTTTTATACACTTCAGTAATGGTTACTTGGGACAACTGTGTATACATAGATTATAGATGTTAATAGGTGTTTAATAATAAAACTATAAAATCAGTAAATGTATACATATTAAAATAAAGATCATTACACCATAATTATATTCATGGTTAATTTAGAGGGTCATGGTTCTTCTTTTAAATATTCTTGATATAGGGGCCGGTGAAATGGCGCTAGAGGTAAGGTAAGCCTTGCAATCGCTAGCCAAGGAAGGACCGCGGTTCGATCCCCCGGCGTCCCATATGGTCTCCCCAAGCCAGGGGCAATTTCTGAGTGCTTAGCCAGGAGTAACCCCTGAGCATCAAACGGGTGTGGCCCCCCCAAAAATAAATAAATAAATAAATAAATAAATAAATATTCTTGATATAATGTTTTTTACTTGTTTTGAGGCCACCAGCATAGTTCAGGGGTCACTATTGGCTCTGCCCTCAGAAATTACTCTGATATGCTCGGGGAACCATATAAGATGCTGCTGATCGACCCAGAGTAAGTTGTGTGCAAGAAAAATGCCCTAGGTGCTGTGTTATTGATCCGGACCCAAATATACTTGATCTTTGCCACTAATTTCTGAAAAACAATATGTTCTTTGCAATTATACTTTCTATTCAAAATGTTATAAAGATGAAATCATTCAGGATAGAGACTGTCCCTTAGATATCTTATAATTTTAACTGAGTTTTTGTTTGCTTAAACATCCTTTCTATTGTCGAATAGCTAGACTATTCCCAATTCAAGTACAACATGGTTATGTTCTGTATATTTCAGTTTGTGAGATATATAAAAAATAATTATTGGAGTTTATTATAATTTCAATTAATTATTGTATATCACTTTTACATGAAATATGCTAAGATATCCATCAGACTATAATCTTCACTGATGAATTCATTTACTCATATAATCCATTCCTGGTTAGTCCTATCAAAAATGTCACATTACTCTATAGTCAATTACTTGTAGATTCAGAGGTTTGTTCACAAACGACCAATAAGGTATATATAAAAGTAAATTCCATAATATGACCATTAGTAAACTTATTAGTAAAAATACTGGAGGGAGCACATCCACTGGTCCTGAGACATTCACTATTCTCAGCTCTGGGCTCAAGGATCTCTCAAGACAGAACTAAAACACCACTGTGCAGAGCATTGAACATGATTTTCTGGCATGGAAAACATAGTTCAAGTCTTTTCAACTATCTCTCTGGCTTTCTCTCTAGGTCATTCTCTAAAATGATTTTTATGTTTCAAAGAGTTTAGACTACATTATTGTTTTATATAACAATGAAAAATTTAGAAGAAAAATAATGTATTTCTGGCCAGCGACTTACATGTTCCATTCAATAAATATACTTTAATTTGGAGTACTTGAATAAAAAAATTTACAATGTCTTTGTATGAGACAGAATTTACACATACAAGTGACTATTTTTACTGCATACATTGATTAAAAATGCTCATAGCTCATAATATTGTATTATTTTCTTTATAAATATTACTGAGGCTTTTATAGAGAAAAAATAATAATTCTCACAATAAATATGCTTTCAAACTTTCCATCAATCTCTAAAACCTTCTTGCAATTTTGACCTGTATATAATATAAATGCCACTCTTTTAATGCTGATTGTTTTATCCACTGTCAAATTTCCAATATTGATTGTTAAATTTTTATCACTTAAAATGTTAGAATTTTTCACCAAAAATTGTTTTCAAAACTATTTAAATTTTTATTTCTATGGCATTATGAAATTTAATATTTCTGAGTCAAATGACAATATTATTAAGCATAAGGGTACTAGACATGTTGAAACCATGGGTTCTAATTTAATGTGCAAGGAAATAAAACCAAATAAATGCAAAAAATTACAAGGACCATAACAACACATCTAATATTGTCTAGAGCAAGAAAGATAGTACAGGGATTAGTATATTCCCTTCTATATTGCCGATCTTAACTCTATACCAAGCATCGAATATGTTTTTTCTTGAACAATTCCTGAGCAAAAGACCAAGAATAAGCCTTGAGTGCTGCCAGTCCTGACCAAATTCCACTTTCTCATCTGTCCATTCATAAAAAATAAGTAAGGTATTCTTTGTGTCTTTATGTAGTAGTATATACTTGAATCAATTTTAATCAAGTTAGATAAATGTACTATTTATAACAAAGTAGCATTGACTGAATATTAACATTTTGGATGAACAATACCAAGTTTATTGTGAAAGAGAGTTTTTTTTTTAATGAGCTCACATAACCTTAAAGAATGTATTAACATTTGTTTACTTCAGAATCTAAGAAAGACGCTCCTAATTTTATTTTTATTTATTTAATTTTTTGGTTTTTGGGACACACCCAATGACGCTCGGGGGTTTACTCCTGGCTTTGCGCTCATAAATCACTCCTGGCCTGGCTTGGGGGGGTCCTTATGGGACTTCGGGGGATCGAACCATAATCCGTCCAAGGCTAGTGAGGGCAAGGCAGACAGACGCCTTACCCCTTGTGCCACCACTCCAGTCAACAACACTCCTAATTTTAAATCATTCAAGTAATCCACTTTGACATTAAAATACATCCAGTTATATATACAAAGTTAATATACAAAGGCAAAATATCCAGTGTCATCAAAATAAAATATTATTAAATATTAAATACAATATAAATGCCATATAAAATTATATGTGTTTAGAAAATTCCATTAAGAACAAAAGGTCAATATATTCAATACGAGACAATTAGTATATAAGTAAATGCTTAGTTGATGTTTTCTATTTGCATTTAACCATAATAAAAAAAACCTGATTGTTTGAAAAACTGGAAAGAATTGTATGTATTTCTTTAAGCATACTTTATTTTTCATACTAAAATATAATAAATTGATTAAGAAAATCTAATTTGTAATAGCTCTATCCCTATCTTGGTATATTTTATAGATGGCTATTGCCTCTTGCTGTAACAAATCAAACTATATTTAAACCTTCAGGTTTTTTTATTTGTGTACAGAATAAAGAACTCTCTACTTTATATTAAAAGTAATTTGTACAATAATGATTTCTGCATAGTTACCATTGTCAAAATTAAGGAAGATCTAAAAATATAGAAACACCAAATGTAGAATATGTGAGTGGATACTATATATAGATGATCTGATCATATTTTTGGTATTACCTCTAATAGTATAATATTTAGTTTACTATGGAGTTCTTGTGCAGCTAAATTGTGAGGTTCTCAAGTTATAATACCCAGTTTTGACCTCTCCTTAATTTTCCAACACATTCATCACAAAAAACATAATAGTAAATTTTCTATTTTTGTAGCTCCCTTCTCTCCCTTTTTATACAGTTTTTGTTTATATATTTAAAACTCGAACATTAAATGTATTTAAAATTATCTTTCAAATATGTTATAGAAATAATCAAGGTATAAAATGTCAATATTTTATTAAAATTTTTAAATTTTAGCAAAATAATTTTATGGAAATATTGAATGAAAATTTATTTTAAAGAAAATTGTATAAGCATTTTGTCTTTAGTAATTTTTCTTACTAAAGCTAATATTTCTCAGAAAAATGGAAAGAAGTAAATACTGTTGAAGGTACTTAGGAAGCAAATGTAGCTTTCTTTTCATACAAGCTATATTAAGCACCAAAATCATTTATAAATATTGGAATTGGATAATTATTTCGTTTATAATTTTCAGATCAAAACTATGTCACATATTTTATATGTCTAATATAATTTTTAGAAAATAAATTATTTTATATATATATTATGTAAACACCTTGATTACATACATGATTGTGTTTAGGTTTTAGTCATGTAAAGAACACCACCTATCACCAGTGCAACGTTCCCATCTCCAATGTCCCAAATCTCCCTCCTCCCCACCCTACCCCCACATGTACTCTAGACAGGCTTTCTATATCCCTCATACATTCTCATTGTTAGGATAGTTCACAATGTAGTTATTTCTCTAATTAAACTCATCACTCTTTGTGGTGAGCTTCCTGAGGTGAGCTGTAACTTCCAGCCCTCCTCTCTTTTGTGTCTGAAAATTATTATTGCAAGAATGTCTTTCATTTTTTTCTTAAAACACATAGATGAGTGAGACCATTCTGTGTCTTTCTCACTCTCTCTCTCTGAATTATCTCACTCAGCATAATAGATTCCATGTACATCCATGTATAGGAAAATTTCATGACTTCATCTCTCCTGACAGCTGCATAATACTCCATTGTGTATATGTACCAGTTTCTTTAGCCATTCGTCTGTTGAAGGGTATCTTGGCTGTTTCCATAGTCTTGCTATGGTAAATAGTGTTGCAATGAATATAGGTGTAAGGAAGAAATTTTTGTATTGTCTTTTTGTGTTCCAAGGGTATATTCCTAGGAGTGGTACAGCTGGATTGCATGGAAGCTCGATATCCAGTTTTTGGAGGAATCTCCATATTGCTTTCCATAAAAGTTGAACTAGAAGGCATTCCCACCAGCATAGGATAAAAGTTCCTTTCTCTCCACATCCCTGCCAACACTTCTTGTTTTCATTTTTTGTGATGTGTGCCAATCTCTGTGGTGTGAGTGTTACCTCATAGTTGTTTTGATTTGCATTTCCCTGATGATTAAGTGATGTGGAGCATTTTTTATGTGTCTTTTGGCTATTTGTATTTCTTCTTTGTCAAAGTGTCTGTCCATTTCCTCTCCCCATTTTTTGATGGGATTAGATGTTTTTTTCTTGTAAATTTCTGTCAGTGCCTTGTATATTTTGGAGATTAGCCCCTTATCTGATGGGTATTGGGTGAATAGTTTCTTCCACTCAGTGGGTGGCTCTTGTATCCTGAACACTATTTCCTTTGAGGTTCAGAAGCTTCTCAGCTTAATATATTCCCAACTATTAATCTCTGCTTTCACTTGCTTGGAGAGTGCAGTTGCTTTCTTGAAGAAGCCTGTAGTCTCAATGTCCTGGAGTATTTTGCCTACATGTTGTTCTATATATCTTATGGTTTTGGGTCAGATATTGTAGTCTTTAATCCATTTGCATTTTACCTTTGTACATAATGTTAACTGGGGGTCTAAGTTCAACTTTTTGCAAGTGGCTAAGCCACTTGTGCCAACAACACTTGTTGAAGAGGCTTTCTTTGCTCCATTTAGGATTTCTTGCTCCCTTATCAAAAATTAGGTGATTGTATGTCTGGGGAACATTCTCTGAGTATTCAAGCCTATTCCACTGATCTGAGGTTCTGTCCTTATTTCAATACCATGCTGTTTTGATAACTATCACTTTGTAGTAAAGTTTAAAGTTGGGGAAAGTAATTCCTCCCATATTATTTTTCCCAATGATTGCTTTAGCTATTCTAGGGTGTATATTATTCCAAATAAATTTCAAAAGTGCCTGATCCACTTCTTTGAAGAATTAACTAGTAAAAGGAAGCAATAAAAAAAACTGCTCATCATCACTTTTTATTAGGGAAATACAAATCAAGGCAAAAATGATATATCATTTTACATCAGTGAATATGGAACATATCAAAAATAGTTGGGACAATCTCTTGGTGGGGAGTCTGTTAGAAATGAACTCTCATCCACTGCTGGTGGGAATGGTACGTGGTCCAATCTCTATGGAAATCACTAAGGAGTGTTCTCAAAATTGAGCTGACATACTATGGAGCTATTCCACTTTTTAGTCTCTATTGCAGGACAGAGAAACATTCATCCAAACGGATACACTGCTATTCATTGTATCCTCAGTACAATAGCTAAGACTTGGAATCAACCTAGTTGTCCAAGAACAGATAAATGGATCATAAAGATGTGGTACATATATAAAATAGAATACTACAGAGAGGTAAGGAATGATGCAATGATGAAACTTACAGTAACATGAATGAAATTGGAATATATGTTAAATGAAGTAAGCCAGAAGAAGGTTAAATACACTTATATGTGGTGTTTAGAATAACTGCGTAAAGAAATGCAATGGTCCAAATGGGAGATGTGTCAAACACTCTGACCCCAGAGTATAGACTGGAGAAGGAAAGAAACTAAGGGAAGAGAGAAACAGAAATATAAAAGGATGGGAGTCAGGTGCCAAGAGGTCTCAGTTGCATTGGTAGTGTTACAAAAGGACAGAACTAAATATCCAAGCCAAATTTAATAACAATGGTATTAAGTAACTCAAACTCTAACAATCTAAATTATTTAAATGGGCCTGATATACTGGCAAGCTGGGGAGCAAAAGGTGGTATTTGGGTTACACTCTGGGAGATAGGTTGACAATGTTGGGGTAATTTACCCTGATTCATTGTATATCTGAATCCAAACTATGAAGGACTTTGTAAATCACAATGGTTTCAATAAAACTTAAGAGATAAGAAAAATAGTTTCTGTTTTGCTTTGTAAAAATACAACCCAAATAAAAATAATTTTTTTTCTGAAAATGCAACCCAAACACCCTACCAACTAGGCTAACTATTCAAATCCCATTTAATTAAAATATATTTTAAGGGGTTGGAGAAATAGCATGCATGCAGAAGGACAGTGGTTCGAATCCCAGTATCCCATATGGTCCCCAGAGCCTTCCAGGAGCAATTTCTGAGCATAGAGCCAGGAGTAACCCCTGAGCGCTGCAGGGTGTGACACCCCTACACAAAAAGTACATTTTAAATTTCCATCAAACACTATAAACATGTTAAAGCTTAATAAAGCTAAGATTATTTCAGAAATAAAATGACAATATAGACATATAATATCAAAATATATCAATATTTTGTTTGTTTTGGTGCCACACCTAGTGGTATTCAGATGTCACTCCTAGCTTTGTGCTCAGAAAATACTTCTGCCAAGCTCAGGGAACCACATGGGGGATGCCAATGAATGAATCCTGGTTGGCTGCATATAAGACAAACACCCTAACCCCTATGATATCACTCTGGTCCACCAATATGTTTTTGGATGAAAAAAAAAATGGTTCAGTCATGTCTGAAATATATCATATAAAATATATTTTACATTACAGATATAGCTATTTCCTGTTTCTAGAATGACACAATATCAAAATCAATACATGCATGTCCTAGACCAAATATGCATCTTTTGTAGAAATTAAGTTTTTGAATTAATTACCCTGAAAATAAAGACTGAAATATTCATCAATGTATATGAAAAAGCAATAGAAGATATTTCTTTTTCTTTTTATCTTTCTTTTTTCCCCCTTTTTTCTTCCTTTTTCTTTATATTTTTCTCTTTTTTTCTTTCTTTCTTTCTTCCTCACTTTTTTCTCTTTCTTTTTTCTTTTTCTTTCTTTCTCTTTCTTTTTTTTTTCTTTCTCTTTCTCTTTTTCTTTCCTTCTTATTCCTTCTTTCTTCTTTTTTTGTCTTTCTTCTTTCTTTCTTTTTTCTTTTTCTTTCTTTCTTTCTCTCTTTCTTTCTCTTTTTTTTTTTTCTCTCTTTCTTTCTTTCTTCTCTTTCTTTCTTTCTCTCTCTCTTTCTTTCTTTCTTTCTCTTTCTTTCTTTCTTTCTTTCTTTTTTCTTTTTTTTCTTTCTTTCTTTCTTTCTTTTTCTTTCTTTCTTCTTTCTTTCTTTCTTTTCTTTCTTTCTTTCTTTCTTTCTTTTTTTTTCTTTTCTTTCTTTCTTTCTTTCTCCTTTCCTTTCTTCTTTTCTCTCTTTTCAACATACTGCGGTTTTCAAGGCTTACTCCTGGCTCTAAGCTCAGGAATCACACCTGGTGAGATTCAGGGCAACCATTTGTGGTGCTTGTAGTTCTGGGAATCAAATCCAGTGGCAGTTTGTATGCAGAAAAACAACAACAATAAAAACTAGGCCTAGTGATTATATTCTAAAATATACTGAAAAGACATTACAAAAGTTAAAGACATACTTAATGGATTCTTCATCTATCTTGGATTTCCACACTTAGATATTTAATAGAAAAGTGGGAAGAAATTCATATAAAGGAATAAACAGAATTTCATGCATCGTTATAAGTCTTCAATTAACAAAAAGATTTATTTTCATATTCTTGTTTTTAGGCAAAAATAAGATCAAAGCTTTTGTAATGTATTTAATCTCACCATTGTATCATAGTTGAGCTGCTTCAAATCTAAATCCTAACTTCAAAACTACTGACTTTGAAAAACCTATTTGAGTAAATTACTCTCAGCATCACTTCCTTAGAGCACCACTGAGTTACCCAATACTTAGAAAACACATCAAGGTCTCATCCTCCAGCATATATTTTCAAACAAATTTATAATAATACATAAGTGGAGATGAACATAAATACATAAATGAAGTTTTTACAAGATATTTTTGTAATGCTTTTTTTTTCAGACCATCCTGCCATAGCCTTGTGAACAAAAATATAGTTATATTTTCATAATAAAATGTTGACTTAATGAAAAGAATTTAAATTTTGTTTTCAGTTTCTCTCAACTATTTTTGTCCTTTTTCACTACTTAACCCCTGAAAATAAGTGTTTCCTTGTATCCTCTAATAATAATTCTTTTTTAACATCAGAACATTATTTCAATTGTTTTTGTTTTGTTTTGAGCCAAACCCACTGATGTTCTGGGGTAATTCCTGACTACCCAGAAATTACATCTAGTTGTGCTTTTGATATCCTCTGAGATCCTCAGCATTGAATTTAGGTCCACTGCTTGTCAGTCAAGCACCCTGCTGTCCTATTATAGCCCAGGTCCCCAATTACTTTAATTTAGATTTTACCAAAAAAGAAAAAAACAATTATGAAATTGTAAATTACACATATTGTTATTGAAAAAGTAGCTTTTAAGGAGTTTATTTACATTGCTAATAAAAAAAAAAGAACAAGTATTGCCTAGATCAGAGTGTTGAGCTTACTTTTCAGAAAAGGAATAAACTTCTGGGTCAAGCAATAGTACATACAGCAGGAGAGAGCTTACCTTGCATATGGACGTTCTGGGTTAGACCCTTAGCAGGAATAATTCCAGAATGCAGAGTCAGGATAAGCCCTGAGTACCGGTTTTATTGTTGTGGTCCTATAACAAACAAACAAGCCAAAAAATGAAAAGTTATATCCTTGTAGATATGTAATTTCTTTTTATGGATCAATTACTCTGAAAAACATAACCAAGAAACACTATATAACTATAACCTGGTTCTTTTTCTTTTGATATTACACATTTTACCTACAGAAAGTTTCCATATGCTTTTTCTATACATATTATAAATAGTTGATAGAAATCTGAGAAGACAGGAAAAACAAAAAGGTTATGAAAATGCTGTACAAGTTATTTATTATACCACTAAAATTTTATTTGTTATATTAAAATGAAAAATACAATAGTGTTGCGATATTGCATAATATATTTACAAAAATTCAAGTCAAGTAATGATTTTATTTTCAGATAAAAATCTTTAACAAGACCCATGATACATCTCACATAGACAAAATTAAAAATCCCCAATATAAAGATTTTTATGTGTTTCTGTCTATTTTCTTCTTCATTTCATTAGAGAATTGTAATTGTTTTTCTAAATTACCAAATCTGATTAGAATAAATTTTGTAACATACTATTTTAACTAAATTTCAAATATATTTAACTATATTTAGAAAGTATATCTTGTCAGATCAATTGATTATGTATATATTTTAACTACAGATATTGTTTTTGAAAGCCTTGAGTATTTTGTCATTATAAAATAATTTAGGTGTATTAATGAACAAATATGATGACTGTAGTCATATAAGCTTAGCCATACAATTTTTAAATCACAATTTCTAACATACACAAATGTATTGATTTCAATGACAAATATAGGTATATATTTTCCTAAGCAGGTTTTTAATAAAAATACTGTCATTGCTTATTGACTTCAGCATTACTTTATGAGACTTCAGAATAAAATTTAGCTTGTGTAAGCATCATATGATTTAAATATCAGGAGGTTTAATTTTCTGACAGGTAGAGATCATAAAATATTAACTAAACATTGAAAGTTCTTGAAGCCATTTCAATTATTGTATCTCTCAACCAACAAAATAGCAGAATTTGAAAAAATAACAGAACTCATTAAAGTGAAACAAAACATTTTCCACAGAAACAGAAATACATTCATATGAACTAGTATATGTATATATAAATAATTCCATCTTCCTTTCTTCTGGTAGTTGTTGTTTTCATTTTGGAATGATAAATTCAGACGATGATAGCTGTACTAGGCAGACCAGGAGACTTTTAATAAATGACAAGTACTGTAACTGGATAATATATTTATTTTACTATTTATGATATATGAACTTGACAGTGATTAAAGAGCAGGTAGCAGGTGCATAATCAAAGCAGATAAAATATTGCCACTTCAAGGCTTAAAAACAAATCCAGAGCTCAGTTTATTAGTTCTTTTGGTAATCTAAATATGTAATTTAAACAATACATGATTTTGTTAAATTCCCAGATTTCTATGAGGTATATATACATATAAATATATATCCACATATATTCAAATTATGTCATAGGAAAAGTGGCAAGCATAAACAATAAAATTATGCTGGATTTACTGAATTACAGAATCCAATGAATTTACTAAATCAATGTCTCATAAACTTATCTCAACTAATTGAATATTTTATAAAATGTACTTTTTTCATTCTTAAAAGAGGGTAATACTTAGAAGTATAAGAAAATATTTAAAGGAATTGTTTACTATTACTGATAGTAATTTGAAAAATGGTATGTCATGGATTTTTTATTCACCTTTCTTCAGAGAAATTGGATATTTTTCATTTATTTTTCCTAAGTTGACATTTAAAAATCATAAGTTTTAATTTTATTTAAAATCATTTAAACTAAATCAATAACCATTTTATTTTATATTATTGGATACAAGAATATTATCAGAATATTATGGTATCAGCATGTCTTGAGATATCTATAGTGTTCAAAATTTATTTCAAAGAAAATAAAATTTTACAGTATATTTATAAGATACTTTTTCTATATTAGATATTTCTTTATGAAACTGCTATATTTCTAAGTTTCTATTGATCATTTTTGTCACTCTATCACAAGTAATTTTTCTGAAAATAATTTATGCTAATATAAAGTGATATCACCAATAAATACTATTCTAGAAGAATACATATACGCATTTAATTTTTATTATTTATTTTCTTACTTGCAAATATGTATATCAACATATCCTTTATTTATTTTTAAATGTTTTGGGTTTTCAGTTTTAGGGTTTTAAGTTTTAACTTCCAGTGTTCAGGAATTCTTCCTGGCATTTCTCTTTGGAGCATATGAGATGCTAGAAATTGAATCCAGGATAGCTATGTGCAAGGTAAATGATCTATCCACTGTAGTGTCCCTCATCCTAGCAACATATATTCTTTAATCATAGATTGACAGTGTTTGTTTTATAAGTTATGTGTTAGTATAAATATTTACAGATCACGTATTTATTGATAACATATTTTAAGTGAGACCTTCATTAGCTCAGTTGGTAGAGTGGAGGACTGAGTGGATGAGCCATGATAATATATTTTCTTTTTTTTTAATCTTTATTTAAACACCGTGATTACAAACATGATTATAGTTGTATGATTACAGTCATGTAAAGAGCACCCCCCTTCACCGGTGCAACATTCCCACCACCAATTTCCCAGATCTCCCTCCTCCCCACCCCCCTACACCTGTACTCGAGACAGGCTTTCTACTTCCCTCATTCATTCACAATTTATGATAGTTTTCAGTGTATTCATCTCTGCAACTGCACACATCACTCTATGTGATGAGCTGCATGTCCTGAGCTGCACCTACCAGCCCTCATCTCTCTTGTCTCTGAGATACTGTTAAAAATGTCCTTCATTTTTCTTAAAGCCCATAGATGAGTGAAACCATTCTGCGTCTTTCTCTCTCCCTCTGACCTACTTCACTCAGCATAATAGATTCCATGTACATCCATGTATTGGAAAATTTCATGACTTCATCTCTCCTGATGGCTGCATAGTATTCCATTGTGTATATGTACCACAGTTTCTTCAGCCACTCATCTGTTGAAGGGCATCTTGGTTGTTTCCAGAGTCTGGCTATTGTAAATAGCGCTGCAATGAATATAGGAGTAAGGAAGGGATTTTTGTAGTGTATTTTTGTGTTTCTTGGGTATATTCCTAGGAGTGGTATAGCTGGATCGTATGGAAGCTCAATTTCCAGTTTGTGAAGGAATCTCCATATCGCTTTCCATAAAGGTTGTACTAGACGGCATTCCCACCAGCAGTGAAAAAGAGTTCCTTTCTCTCCACATCCCCGCCAGCACTGCTTGTTTTCCTTTTTTGTGATGTGTGCCAATCTCAGTGGCGTGAGGTGGTACCTCATAGTAGTTTTGATTTGCATCTCCCTGACGATTAGTGATGTTGAACATCTTTTCATGTGCCTTTTGGCCATTTGCCTTTCTTCTTTTTCAAAGTGTCTGTTCATTTCTTCTCCCCATTTTTTGACGGGGTTAGTTGTTTTTTTCTTGTATAGTTCTGTCAGTACCTTGTAAATTTTGGATATTAGCCCTTTATCTGATGTGTATTGGGTGAATAATTTCTCCCATTCAGTGGGTGGCCTTTGTATTCTGGGCACTATTTCTTTTGAGATGCAGAAGCTTTTCAGCTTAATATAGTCCCATCTGTTTATCTCTGCTTCCACTTGCTTGGAAAGTGCTGTCTCCTCCTTAAAGATGCCTTTAGTCTCAATGTCCTGGAGTGTTTCACCTACATGTTGTTCTATATACCTTATAGTTTCAGTTCTGATATCAAGGTCTTTAATCCATTTGGATTTTACCTTTGTACATGGTGTTAGCTGTGGGTCTGAGTTCGCTTTTTTGCAAGTGGCTAACCAGTTGTGCCAACACCACTTGTTGAAGAGGCTTTCCCTTCTCCATTTAGGATTTCTTGCTCCTTTATCGAAAACAAGGTGGTTATATGTCTGAGGAACCTTCTCTGAGTACTCAAGCCTATTCCACTGATCTGAGGGTCTGTTTTTATTCCAATACCATGCTGTTTTTATAACTGTTGCTTTGTAATACAACTTAAAATTGGGGAAAGTAATGCCTCCCATATTCCTTTTCACAAGGAGTGCTTTAGCTATTCGAGGTTGTTTGTTGTTCCAGATGAATTTCAGAAGTATTTTATCCACTTCTTTGAAGAATGTCATGGGTATCTTTAGAGGAATCGCGTTAAATCTGTACAATGCTTTTGGAAGTATTGCCATTTTAATGATGTTGATCCTGCCAATCCATGAGCATGGTATGTGTTTCCATTTCCACGTGTCCTCTCTTATTTCTTGGAGCAGTGTTTTGTAGTTTTCTTTGTATAGGTCCTTCACATCTTTAGTCAGGTTGACTCCAAGATATTTGAGTTTGTGTGGAACTAATGTGAATGGGATTGTTCTCTTAATGTCCATTTCTTCCCTATCATTATTAGTGTATAAAAAGGCCATTGATTTTTGTGTGTTAATTTTGTATCCTGCCACTTTGCTATACAAATCTATTATTTCTAGAAGCTTTTTGGTAGAGTCTTTAGGGTTTTCTAAGTAGAGTATCATGTCATCTGCAAACAGTGAGAGCTTGACTTCTTCCTTTCCTATCTGGATTCCCTTGATATCTTTTTCTTGCCTAATCGCTATAGCAAGTACTTCCAGTGCTATGTTGAATAGGAGTGGTGAGAGAGGACAGCCTTGTCTTGTACCAGAATTTAGAGGAAAGGATTTTAGTTTTTCTCCATTGAGGATAATATTTGCCACTGGCTTCTGGTAGATGGCTTTGACTATATTGAGAAAGGTTCCTTTTATTCCTATCTTGCTGAGAGTTTTCATCAAGAATGGGTGTTGAACCTTATCAAATGCTTTTTCTGCATCTATTGATATGACCATGTGATTTTTATTTTTGATGTTGTTTATGTTGTGTATTATATTGATAGATTTACGGATGTTAAACCAGCCTTGCATTCCTGGGATGAAACCTACTTGATCAAAGTGAATGACCTTCTTGATGAGGCACTGGATCCTGTTCGCCAGGATTTTGTTGAGGATCTTTGCATCATCAGGGATATTGGTCTGTAATTTTCTTTTTTGACAGCATCTCTATCAGGTTTGGGTATTAAGGTGATGTTGGCTTCATAAAAGCTATTTGGAAGTATTCCTGTGTTTTCGATTTCATAAAAGAGCCTGGCCAGAATTGGTAGTAGTTCCTCTTGAAAGGTTTGAAAGAATTCATTCGTGAATCCATCAGGGCCTGGGCTTTTGTTTTTGGGTAAATTTTTGATTACAGTTTTAATTTCCTCAATAGTGATGGGGATGTTTAGATATGCTACCTCTTCTTTATTCAACCGTGGAAGGTTATATGAGTTCAGAAATTTATCCATTTCTTCCAGGTTCTCATATTTAGTGGCATAGAGTTTCTCAAAGTATTCTCTGAATACCCTTTGAATCTCTGCAGTATCTGTAGTGATCTCCCCATTTTCATTTCTAATACGCGTTATCAAGTTTCTCTCTTTCTTTTGCTTTGTGAGTTTTGCCAATGGTCTATCAATCTTGTTTATTTTTTCAAAGAACCAACTTCTGCTTTCGTTGATCTTTCGGATTGTTTTTTGGGTTTCCACTTCATTGATTTCTGCTCTCAGCTTTGTTATTTCCTTCTGTCTCCCTATTTTTGGGTCCTTTTGTTGAGTACTTTCTAGTTCTATTAGCTGTGTCATTAAGCTACTCAGGTAAGCTCCTTCTTCCTTCTTGATGTGTGCTTGCAAAGCTATAAATTTTCCTCTCAGTACTGCTTTTGCTGTGTCCCATAAGTTCTGATAGTTTGTGTCTTTATAGTCATTTATTTCCAGGAACCTTTTGATTTCCTCCTTGATTTCATCTCGGACCCACTGGTTATTGAGTATGAGACTGTTTAACTTCCAGGTGTTAAATTTTTTCTTCTGTGTCCCTTTGCAGTTCACATCTAACTTCAGAGCCTTGTGGTCAGCAAAGGCAGCCTGCAAAATGTCTATCTTTTTTATTTTATGGAGGTATGTTTTATGTGCCAGCACGTGATCTATCCTGGAGAATGATCCATGTACATTGGAAAAGAATATGTATCCAGGTTTCTGAGGATAGAGTGCCCTATATATATCTACTAGGCCTCTTTCATCCATTTCTCTTTTCAGGTCTAGTATATTTTTGTTGGGTTTCCATTTGGTTGACCTATCAAGTGTTGACAAGCCTGTGTTGAGGTCTCCCACAATTATTGTGTTATTATTGATATCCTTCTTCAGATTTGTCAACAATTGTATTAAATACTTTGCTGGACCCTCATTCAGTGCGTATATGTTTAGGAGAGTGATTTCTTCTTGCTGTACAAATCCCTTGATTAGTACATAATATCCATCTTTGTCCCTTACAACTTTTCTGAGTATAAAGTTTGTGTCATCTGATATTAGTATGGCCACCCCCGCTTTTTTAAGGGTGTTGTTTGCTTGAATGATTTTCCTCCAGCCTTTGATTTTGAGTCTATGTTTATTCTGACTATTCAGGTGTGTTTCTTGTAGACAGCAGAAGGTTGGCTTCAGCTTTTTGATCCATTTCGCCACTCTGTGCCTCTTAACTGGTGCATTTAGTCCATTGACATTGAGAGAAATAATTGTCATGGGATTTATTGCCATCTTTGTGTAGAAGTTTGGTGTGTTTTTTGTTCTGTCTTGTTTTTAGAGTAGATCTTTCAGTTTTTCTTTTAATGCTGGTTTTGAGTCTGCAAAGATTTTGAGCTGTTGTTTATCTGTGAAGCCGTGTATACATCCTTCAAACCTGAAACTTAGTTTTGCTGGGTGCAGTATTCTTGGCGAAGCATTTATTTCATTGAGTTTTGCCACTACGTCCCACCACTGCCTTCTGGCCTTGAGTGTTTCTGGTGACAGGTCTGCTGTAAATTTCAAGGATGCTCCCTGGAATGTAATTTCCCTTTTCGATCTTGCTGCTTGCAGTATTCTATCTCTATCGGTGGGTTTCATCATGGTGACTAGGATGTGTCTTGGGGTGTTTCTACTGGGGTCTTTTTTAGCTGGTACTCTTCGGGCATGCAGGATTTGGTCACATGTTTTCTTTAGCTCTGGTAGTTTCTCTGTGATGATGTTCTTAACCATTGATTCTTCCTGAAGATTTTCTTCTTGGGTCTCTGGAACTCCAATGATTCTAAAGTTGTTTCTGTTGAGCTTATCAAAGACTTCTATTTTCATCTGCTCATATTCTTTGAGTAAATTTTCCATTGTCTGATCATTTGATTTGAGGCTTTTTTCTAATCTCTTCCGCTGTGTAAAGTTGTTATGCATCTCGTCTTCTAAAGCACTAATTCTATCCTCAGCTGCTGTTAACCTGTTGGAAAGCTCATCCATTATGTTCTTCAATTCGTCTACTGAGTTTTTCAGACCTGTTATCTGATCTGATATTTCAGTTTGGAGTTTTCTGATTTCTATCTTCATATTCTCTTGATTTTTATTAGTGTTCTGATTTATACTTTCTTTGATTTCTGTTAGCAATCTCCATATTTCGTCTCTAAACTCCATTTCTGAAAGACTGCTTAGGTAGTTGGCCATTGTTGGGTCATCAGAGTTTCCATCTTCATTCTCTATGGTTGAAGTTGGTCTGCGTAGTCTCCCCATTGTCACGCTTACGCTGTGGGTTTTTCTACATGTTGTGGTGGTACTCATTGGCTAGGTGGAGTGCGCGGCCACGAAGCGCAGCGGAGCGGCCGCGCTTCGGCCCCCAAACACTCACCTCAGCCGAGGCAAGCCGTCAGGGGATGCCAGGAGAAGTCCCCAAATGTCTGCCAAGCTAAGGAAACCAGCACAATCCACAACTCCAACAGAAAACACAGCCTCAGCCGAGACACGCCTTGAAGGGATTAATGCTGAAGGAGGTCAAAGTTCCCAGGTTGATACAGGCTGGGGGAGGTCCCAAAATGTCTGCCGGGCCTAGGGGTCCAGCAGTCAGCCTGGTCCGCAACTCTGGCCCCCAAACACTCACCTCAGCCGAGGCAAGCCGTCAGGGGATGCCAGGAGAAGTCCCCAAATGTCTGCCAAGCTAAGAAAACCAGCACAATCCACAACTCCAACAGAAAACACAGCCTCAGCCGAGACACGCCTTGAAGGGATTAATGCTGAAGGAGGTCAAAGTTCCCAGGTTGATGCAGGCTGGGGGAGGTCCCAAAATGTCTGCCGGGCCTAGGGGTCCAGCAGTCAGCCTGATCCGCAACTCTGGCCCCCAAACACTCACCTCAGCCGAGGCAAGCCATCAGGGGATCATGATAATATATTTTCAAATTGAAATATTAATATATTTTAAACTATATACCCTGAGGATGTAAATATGGATTAGCATATGCAAATTAGTGAATTTTTCCCATCTTATCTCCTCACATTGATAAATTCAGTTTTGTTATCTGAGAGTTTTCATTGTTAAATACTGTCTACTAAATTGGTTTGTCCGCTGTACAGAGAACAAACAGATGGGTAATAAAAATGGGTATTTTATCCTCTCCTTCTGACTTATTTCACTTAATGTGATGCCCAGCCTACTCTTAAATCACTTTGCTATCTCTTTCAATTATCATCCAGCACTGAGAAACAAGAGAAGCTTGTTGGAAAATGGCAATGTTAAACCCATGGTCATTGTCTAATTACTGTCTAATTCAGTTACCCCAAATATCACTATTTTAAAAACCCTGGCCATTTCTCTATTAAGATCATCCAGTGATTCATTGATTCTACAAAGAACAAGAGAGTACTAGAGGTAATAGAAATATAGAAAAAATGTATTCACATTGGTGGGTCAAGATAAAAATCAGGGGGCTAGAGAGATATCATGGAGGCAAGGCACTTGCCCCTGAGCGCTGCTGGGTGTGACCCAAAAACCAAAAAAAAAAAAAAGATAAATGTCAGGAAATTAGTCCTAATACAACTGAGATATACTAGTGTATCAAGAATACACCCATTAAATTAATCCATTACTAGTCAACTATTCAATCATGTTATACTTAAGGGACTTCTATGATTTATAAAAAAAAAAAGATGGAAAGAAAGTCCTCAAGTAGATGCATGACATCTTTAAAAATTTTTGGAGAAAAAAAAATTCTAAAAGGTGACATTATATTTTCTAGTTCTCTCTCTACCTTTTGTTAAATTTAGGTAAATCTATATTTGTATATATTGCATATGTATTGTATATTGTATATATATATTGCATATAGTGCATAGTAATGTGTAATTATAAATTAATGTATACTCTATAATATTCTATAGATTCTAAAGAATCTGACTTCTTTCAAATCACATATATTTCCTATTCTCTATTTCTTTTTCTAATTTACCAATGGCAATGACAAGTTTCTATTTAGGATATTTTCTTCTTTTGTTGATTTTTCTAAAGATAACTCCTAACTTACATTAATGTTTATATTTCATTATCATTTTATATGAAAATAATTGAAAAAATATATAATTTATTGAGTATAAAAACTGGGAAAAATAGTTCTTTTATTCATAGAAAAACTCAGAAAAAGTTTGTATGGAAGAATTTACCACCCCAAAATAAATATAATATATTAAATAAATCACAGCCAGTATTGTAATGCACAATGAAAAAAAGTATAGATTTTGTTAAGTTTGGAAAAGACAAGTAGTGTTGGTATAACCAGGTTTCATACTATTAAGTAGACTCTTTGTTGGTGATTGATTGGCAGTGATAGGAGAAAGGAAACCTTTGGATAGAAGCATCCTTTGGGTTGGTTTCTTAATTTTCCTTTTCTCCACCACAGGGTGTGGTCTTGACTTTCCGATAAAGACCCTGATCCTTCGGGAAATACCTCTTGCAGTTTTGTTTTTTTCTACAACTGATCTATCTTGTTTCTTAGGAGCAGAAGGCTTGTGTGTGGAAGTTTCTGAACCTATTTATTTCCCTTAACCAAGTGTGAATTAATTCCTGTATAGGCATTTGTTTCTAGACCTTCATCCCTCCAATCCCCTGGGAATGGAGCATGAGTCTTCCCCACAGAGAAGGATTTCCATTTTGAATACAGCGATGATATTCCTTGCCTTAGCTATTATAATGAAAGGAAAAAGAACTAAATTATGAAAAGTGCTAAAATTATATGTGAAGATAGCATGATTCTATATGAGAAACCCTTTTAAGCAAAGGAAAATATCGTTACATTGTCCCACAGAAAACTCCCAAAGTTAGAATAGTCCCTTGGCAAAACAGCTCCAGTCTTTGAAATTGAGAAGGCAGCAAATGTGCATTTAGGAAAGAATAGAATAAAACAGTTTAGTGACTTTTTGATTTAGCAGGCTCCCTTGAAGTATATAGTCATGACAATTGCCCATTCAACTTCAAAGGTGCCTGCTGAATATGTGAAGCATATCATGTGTCTGACATGCTCTAGAGTCTAGAACAATTTCAAAGACTAACTTTTTGTAATGTATAAAAATACGTGCTACGATTTTCATACTAAATTTGATCTTTCAAAATGTCTACATTTTTAGATAAAAATAGAGTATACTGAGAATTATTTTATAGTATGAAAACAGTAACTTTATTTTATAATTCTAGAAATCTGTCTTAAGAGTACATAGATATATATATTTATTTTTTTTAAAACCCTTCACCAGTGCAACATTTCCATCACCAATATCCCAAGTGTCCCTCTACCCCACCTCACATTGACCTGTACTCTAGACAGGCTTTCTACTTCCCACATTCAGTCACATTTTGTTATGATAGTTCTCAGTGTAATTATTTCTGTGACTGCACCCAACAATCTCTGTGGAGAGCTTCATGTAGGGAGCTGGACCCTCCAGTCCTTCTCTAGAGACATATATTTTAAAGTGAACCTGAAAAATATTTTTGCTTATAACTAATTTCTCTTATTTATTTATTTATTTTTTTTTGTGGTTTTTGGGTCACTCCCGGCAGTGCTCAGGGGTTACTCCTGGCTCCATGCTCAGAAATTGCTCCTGGCAGGCACGGGGGACCATATGGGACGCTGGGATTCGAACCGATGACCTCTTGCATGAAAGGCAAACGCCTTACCTCCATGCTATCTCTCCAGCCCCTAATTTCTCTTATTTATTATTATTACTTTAACATTTGAAGCTTTTCAGAAGGTTGAAATTTTAAGTTTCTTCATTGTGTACAAATAATCTGTACTTCTTCAGTTTTGTTATTCATTGCGAATATTTTTGTTTCTATGTATATTTGGTTTTTTGGGCTACACTGGTGATGCTCAGGGGTTACTCCTGGCTATGAGCTTAGAAAACGCTCCTGACTTGGGGAACCATATGAGCCACCAGGGAATCAAACTACATGTGTTTGTTCTAAATTAGCTTGTGCAAGGCAAATGCCCCATAGCTTGAACCACTGCTCTGGCCTCTATTTTGTTATTATATTTTATTCTGGAAAGGACAAGTTACTATCTCTGTTTCCTAAATCACAGATAATTTAGAATCTAATAATCATGGGAATTTGCACTGTTCACCAAGATGTTAAGAAATAGACTATAAGAGTGGACAGAGATTGTTTTAGAAAGACTACAAACAAACCAAGTATTGTCTTTTGAAAACATGTGGGTCTGTATATTCCCTTTTGTCTTTGCAAAATAAAAATTGTTTTTATACTTTAACCCAACTCAGCAAACCAGAAATGTTCTGGTCACCTCCACATCATTATCAGAGATTTTAGTTCCCTTTGTATTTTCTCCAGGACATACAATTTTTGCACACATGGCCTTTAGCAATCCACCAGAGCCATAACTCTCACCTTTTCAAATTTACCAATTTCAAAAGCTTTCATTCCACATTTTTGTCTTATAATCACAACCTTTTTGAAAATTCACCTTTTCCCTGAAGCTTTCAAGAAATATAGATAATTTACTCACAAGGTGATTCAACCAAAGTTTTCAAAACAAAGAGAAGATTTCTCTCTACTTGGTAGGAAAAATGTCATTATATGATTCCTTAATGAAACTAGTAGGAACACGCAAAATTAGAAAGTTTTCTATTTCTCAGAAACACTTTCACCTAGATTTTTGACTTCTGCACTTTCTTGGCCCTTACAATTTCTGTCTGAATTTTTAAAGTTAATCAGTGATGAATTATTTTAGTAGAAGTGAACCAATAATCTGATCATGTTATTATATTTAAAAATGCTGGTAAATATAGAGAATAGCTATGATTTTTAGTCTTCAGAATCTAAAGTACCTTCTCTAAGATTGTACATAACATTTTTAAAGGTATGTTTCTCTAAAGTCTAGTCTTTGCTCTAGAATTCTGTAAATAAAGATGTTGATCATTATGCTTCTGACTATGTTTAGCTTTATTTTAACATGCTAATGTATTTAATTAAAGCTGCACCTGTTACCATCATCAAATATAAGGGTCTTATGTTTGAAGTACACTCTATTTTTAGAAATATATCTGGTACATCAGCTCTGTGACACATTTTCAAGTCCTTAAAGATTCAGACTTGACTTCAAAAACTAGGCAAGAACAGTCCTTCCAGTTACCATTTTTAATCTTGCTGATCTCCTTCCTTAGTTTTGAAAACATAGAATAAAGTAGTTGGTGCATTTATTGAATTTCATCAGAAGCTAGCATATTCAGAAGTTAAATCTGCTTCTTATTATTGTAACAAGAATAGTACCACACATGCTTCAGTTTTCGTTATTTAGTAACAAATATTCTCAAACATGCATACCAAAGGGTACTTACTGCACAGCATAAGTTCATGATAAAATCTGTTGAATTAAAGGAAGGTAAATTAAATGCATAATTCATTTCAAATTTATTTCATATTGCACAAAGAATATGACACCATTGATGTTCCTGAAATGTATCATCTGATACTTTTCTACTTTAATACTTAAAGCATGTTTTCAGATATCTATATGGCTTCTTTTTTTTTTTGTGATAAATTTTACATTTCCCCTTTTATGTTAGGCTTCTTTTTAACATGACTATCAATTTAATACCATTTTTGACATATCCTTTTAAAAATGTTCTATTTTTCAAAAAAATTACAGATGTACTTTTCCTTTGACTGTCACGTGAAATGCAAGTTACAGGTTGCTAAAGTAACAGGACCATTGGTCTAGAATTTTATGTTCTAATATATATATATATATATATATTCCCAGAGTATTGTTTATGAAAGTGAAAATACGACTAAGTAGGTCATTAGTATCCTTATTCTGTAAATATTTATTGTATATCATTCATATTCACATATGAAAAATAATGATTGGACTATTACTCTGAATCAGATTTGATATTTAACACTGTGAATTTGTAACACATTAAATAGTTGCCATTTTGGGGAAATTATTCTGATAGCTCTGTGAAAGAAATAATCATCAATTTTATTTTTATAAAGAAATTATTAAATTGTATCACCATGAGATATACAGTCACAAAGTTGTTTATGATTGAGTTTCAGTCATGCAATGTGGAGCACATTTCAGCAACTCACAGTGCCAATCACCACAAACCACAGTTACCTTCAAGATCTTCCTCCGCCCTCTCCCTTTCTATTTCTCTCTTTTCCTGTTTCCTTTTAGAACTAGTTTGTACTATTGCTACTGAATGTGCCTCATGAACATTACTTTGTCTCCTTTCAGCAACTAGTTTTTGTTCAGTGATCATTTCCAACTATCCTTGTCAGAGTAGGGGCCTATTTCTGCCCTAACTACACTCCCCCAATATTTGTTGTCAGCTTCATAACATGACCTGGTTTTCCTGGAGAAAGAGGTCGTTCAGAAACAGTGGTAAAATGTTATGTATAATACCATGTTATAAATAGTACTGTAAATCATAGTGCAAAATATATATGTATATATAAACATACATACATATATAAAACAAATTTAACAGAAGCAAGACGGTGGAAGACAATGTGGGGGAATTGGTGGGTATAATGCTGGAATGAAATAGATATTGATGAAGCAACTGGTTTTGAATGTATGCCTGAAAGCCCCAAAACTCAATCATAAATATCTTGTCAATGCATGACTATATTAAAATGTTTTAAATAAAAAGGACTAATATAATATAATAAAAATAAACATGTATAGTTTAAGATAATTACACTATGATACTAAAAGTAATAGATAGTATTCCAATTTAACTGTAATATGAATACTTTTTCAATCATAGGTTTAAGAAATTTTTTTCTAATGATTTTTATTGTGACCAATGTGAATTACAAGTCTTTCACTGTTATATTTAAGGTACATAGTGACAGTGAAATAGGGACAATCCCACCACCAGTGTTGTCCTCTTCCACCACTGTTCTCAGTATGCATCAGATTCTGCAAGTGTAATAGGCCCTGCCTGTATGTAGCATGATGTAGATTGGGTTATCTTGATTCTATTGTTGTTGACTTTGAATTTGGCATTAGGTATGATCCTGTTTTTATTTCTACTCAATGTTTATGTGAATATTTGCTCCTGATACCATCCACTCTTTATTCCCCCTCAAATTTTGAGAAAGAACAAGGTGATTCAAGTTCTGTGGTTTTGTTGGAAAAAGAAAAAAAAAAGATGAAAGGAGACCATCTAAGAGCTATAAATATAGAATTAAAAAGAAGAAAGTAAAAGAAAAAAAACTAACCAGAACAAGCAACTACCCAAAACACAAAAACAACTAAGAAAAAGAAAGAAAGAAAAAAGAAAAATAGGAAAAAGGAGGGGGCTGGTGTGACAAGTTTTCATCTTTTTTTGTTTTGTTTTTTTTTTTTGTTTTTTGTTTTTTTTTGGTTTTTTTTTTGGTTTTTGGGTCACACCCGGCGGTGCTCAGGGGTTATTTCTGGCTATCTGCTCAGAAATAGCTCCTGGCAGGCACGGGGGACCATATGGGACACCAGGATTCGAACCAACCACCTTTGGTCCTGGATCAGCTACTTGCAAGGCAAACGCCGCTGTGCTATCTCTCCAGGCCCATGTTTTCATTTTATTTATTCATTTTTTGCATAGGTACAGTAAGTATTGGGGGGAAATTAGAAAGTGAATTCCCTTGGCCTAGGAAATACAGAGTTTTTCCACCCCTCCACCCTTCAAGCATACTGCAATGGGAACAATTATAGACTCCGGACATGCTCATTGTCAAACCCCAAGGTCTTTTTATGATGCCAGGAAACATTCTGCTCAGTTCAGACCACCGTGTGGGATGAAAATGTGTTCTGGATCTCACCCACCCAAAAATATCTCAAAAGACTAAATGGAGATATCTATATTTTTGTATGTTTAATACCAAAATAGTTATACTTAGTGTGCTTACTTCCAAAGGTAAAGGTATCCTCCTTGATATTTTTACATTTATTAATTTCCCTAAATTTTATCTTTATTTTTCATTTATATCTATCTATCTATCTATATCTATCTATCTATATAGATAGATATAGATAGATAGATATAGATATATAATTTTGCTTGTTTTGGTTCTGTTTGGCACTAAATTCCAGAAGAAAAATGTCCTGCTTGGTATAAAAGCTCAGGTCAAAAACAGGACACAGAGATTGTATAGCCTAACCTTCTTATCCACCAATGCACCAGCAATATATGTCACATTTTCCTTTTGCATAGGCATACTAAAAATTGGTAAATCTTATGTATAGAAACAAGCCCTTATCTACAAGGGATACGAAGATATATTTATTAGAATTCCATCCTAGACAAGTGTACTATTTTTAAATATTTTACAAATATATACCATTTAAAATTAATATGTATTTAATATATAGTTCTTTGTGTGGACAATAAAGAACTTAGTCTCATAATACCAGCTCTACTTTCCTCAATGACATTAATTTTACTACAACTTTATTCAATTATATGGTTCATCTTTCATGTATTACCCTTACTTCCTTTGTTCTAAACATCCTTACAACATACCCATCAAAAATTTCTTATTTGTTCATTGGCTATTAAATAATAATTAGATACTAAAACAATAATGTGATATTCTACATAGACTCATATTTGCTGACCCTTCTATGAATAAATTTTATTACTATTCATTATTTTTAGGGAAACTCATATTTATGTCATGTATATTATGTTATAAATTTTTTCACAAAGGATAATTTAGATGAGTTGACAAAAATATGTATTCTTCAGTTGAAAGGTGTCCCAGGAGATTTGAGCATTGGTTATGTGAATGTTGCACTGGTGAAGGTGGGTATTCTTTATAAGATTAAAACCCAACTGTAATAGTGTTTGTAATCAAAGTGTTTAAATAAAGATATAAAATATAAAACAAAAAAGTAAAGCAATAAAACAAAACATGCCAGAGACCAAATTCTAATAAGGAATTCTGCAGGACAAACCAGTCTTGTGTGGCCAGAGTACATAACCTAAGACATTGGCTAGCCCCAGAGCCCAAAGAAATACTACAGTTTCCTATCAGTCATACATTCCAGGAAGCTTGTGACATCCTTGAAACTTCACTAACCTTGAGGTGTTCCTGTGCTCCTTATGTAAAGATGGCATGTAAAGATGACCCGTAAGATGACTTCTGTAATGCAGGCTGTTTCATTCTGCTCCTTCTCCACCCCCTGTAAAATCGTGCTTAAAAGGAGCCTGTACCGATCAATAAACCAGAGTCTTGACAAGCCTAGTGTTGCTTGGCCCCCATCTATCTCCCCATTCTCTTTTCAGGCTGGGACCCCTCTATACCCGCGAATAATCTGTCCTGCAGGCCAGGACAAGTGACGCCCCAACGTGGAGTTAGAGTGCGGACCCCCAGTCAGACGGAACCAGATGAATCTCTAGGGCCAATCAAACCCCATTAGGGCTGCATGGACAGGTAGGAAAATCTGCGCAAAACCCCAGCAGGGTGGCGCGGACCCATTTGTGCACATTTACATTTCCGTCCCATCAGAATGGGTCAAGATTTGTCTACAGAGGCTGCCTTTGTCAAGAAACTGAAGGCATCTCTCAGGGAAAGAAATGTTAGGGTTTAGAGAAAGGAAATTTTTTCTTTTTGTTCAGAATAAGTGTCCATAATTTATCATAACGGGCCCAAAAATTTATCCTTCAAAATGGCAAAAAGTGGGCCGAAAAAAATATCATTCTAATGGAGTAAGGCCAGAAGGATATTACAAATACCATTTTTACCTATTGATGTTTGATACGTGATATTGTTGTTGAGGCTCAAGACCGACCCCCATGGAAAACAATTGTTATCTGTAGCTGAACATTGCTTGCGCCCTCTTTCTCGGCCGCTTCTGAAGCTTCTCTTGCTCTGATAAATCGCTCCTGTCAAGCTAGTCTTAGACCCTCGTCTTCTCTTTCCATTGTTTCTGAAACTTCCCCAGAAAATCTATCTCTCCCTCATCTGGCCCCCACTCCTTCCAGCGGGAAGGAGTCAGAGGAATCTCGCAGTGGCCCTCAAACTATGGCCACATATTGTATTTGTTTTGTTTCTTCATTGCAAAATAAGATATATGCAGTGTGCATAAGAATTCGTTCATAAGTTTTGTTTTTACTATAGTCAGACCCCCCAATGATCTGAGGGACAGTGAATTGGCCCCCTGTTTAAAAAGATTGAAGACCCCTGCTAGACCCTCTAGATATCCAGACCCTATGAGGCAGCTATATATGATCAACGGGGATGTTCTAGCTTCGGCCTGCCACCGCCCTATCCCTCCAAACATCAGTTCTGTGCACCCAGTCTGGTCGATTCAGACAAGGAGGATCCCCTGGTTAGGAAGGAGTTAGAACTCACACAATGCCTTGAGAACCTTAAACTCATACGGCACTTGCAAGAACCGGTGGCTGCTCTGGATTCTCAAGTGAATTCCAAGCATAATTTGGAAACTGCAAGCGATACCCTAGTCGGTCCTATGCTAACCCGGTCCATGGGGCCTGCTCCCCCTGTGCCTGTGTATCCTGAACCCCGCATCCACTGTGGTGCCCCTAGGGCCCCCCGCGAGGCTGCCACGGCAGCCCCTGACGCTGCTGCTGAAGGCGCTGCAGCTGAGCCAAATGAGCCCGACGGGGGGACTCCCTCTTCCCGACCGCCCTATTCGGCAGATTATTGGCAAGTATCAGCAGCTTAATCATAAGACTCTTCATGACCTCTTTAGTGCTGTTAAAATTTATGGTCCTCATGCTCTCTATACACAATCCTTTTTGAATGTCCTTTGGATGCCTTGTGAATGGTTTAAGATCACTCAGGCTGTGCTCCCTCAAGCCCAGTTCCTCACCTGGAAAGCAGACTTTCTGGACCACTGTCGGAATATAGCTAATAGAGATGTAGGACCAGACCCCCCAGATCAGATTTATGAACAGCTAGCTGGACAGGGTAGTTTTGCTCCCGAAGACAGACAGCAGCACCTATCCCCTGACTCCTGGCACTTTTTCTGGTTTTGTTTTGTTTTATTTTTTGTTTGTGTTTTTGATATTATTTTTCTTCTCTTTTTTCTTCCACTTTTTCTTTCCTTTTCACTTTTGTGGATATTACTCAGTGATTTTTCTTCTTTTTTTAGTAATTGATACCAAATTTTTTCTTCTCTTTTCCTTAACCTTTTTATCTCCAACAGAATAGCATATCTTGAATCATTCAGCCTCATAAATTGAGGCGGGGAAAGAATTATACCAGGACCAGTCATATGAACACGTAGTGTAAACAAATATGACCAGACTGGAACACCAAACAGAATATATACCCACCCTATAACAAGCTGTAAGGCGGAGACCAGTTGCACTAGGATTCTTGGGGGTAAAGGAAGGATATGTGGGAGACAAGCTGGGAACAGGAGTGGAGGGAGGACAATATTGGTGGTGGGAATGCCCTTCATTCATTGTCACTATGTACCATAAATAATTCTGTGTAATGAACTTCAGTCACAATAAAAAAAGAAAAGAAAAATCAAATAAGCAGAAAATGGGAGGAATCTTCTAGAGGCTTTCAACCTCAGTTTGAGAGAGGACATGAAGAAGGTAATTGAAACACCACAACAATACAGAAAGAAATATCAAATTAAATATCCATTGAGCACTACAGCAATAAAGACAAGCACCACACAATAGTCTCAGTCCTGAAATCAAACCATGCCAGGTGAAAAAAGAAAGAGAAAGATAAATAAAATAAAATAAAATAAAATAAAATAAAATAAAATAAAATAAAATTGGAGACATCAACTTCAATATCTGTACCAAAATAAAGAAGTCAAAAGAAATCAATCAATCAATAAATATATATGTGGATAAAATTATTATTTTGTGCTTTTTTTCTTTTATCCCCTGCATAGGCACAGTAACTATCGGAGATATTAATAGAAGGAATTCCCTTGGCCTAGGAGATACAGGGTTTCTCCACCCCGAAGTATACTGTCATGGGATTAACTATAGACTCCTTGCATGATCATTTACTCTCCCCTCGGTACTTTTGTGGTGTATGGAATATCTGCGTTGTCATGTATGGTAAAATCAGACCTCAGTATTTAGAGATATTGGTGCCTGTACAGCTCAAGGAATGAAGCTTATGATAAAGTCTTTCTTTGTGATTCTAGCAGTTCTGCTTCTTCAGTGTCATTTTAATCCATCTTCTGTAGTTGGTGGTCTTGATCATTATGCTGCTGCTAGGACGGAGCCTGGGATAGAGTCTTTCATTATGTTTCCAGGTGACCCATTCAGTTGTGATTGTCTCAGTCAGACCTCTGGAATGTGGAGATCTTGTTTGTTGAACAAATCATAGACCAAAAGCTAGGTTAGAGGGTTTTTTGTTGTTGTTGTTGTTGTTGTTGGTGGTGGTGGTGGTGGTGGTGGTGGTGGTAGTGGTGGTGGTCCCGGAATGTGTACTGTCCAGTCCTGGTTATAAAAAACAGTCATCTGTAGATAGCAATATTGGCTTTTGCACAGATCAAAGGATGATTTTGTCTTATTGTTGGCTGGTGAGGAAGGACAACTTGCTCTTAGATCAAGTTGTTCCCATTTCCTTGTCATTCTGGCACCTGTTGGTGTCAGAGCAGCATTATGGATGCCCTGGAGGGGATTTGGTTCCTGGAGCTGTGGAGAACTCTGTCATTTCTATGTCTGGAATCCAGGAGTCAAAGCTGGATGGTCGGTGCCTAATTCCCTGGGGTATAAGTTGGTTCCACATAACATATGTTCAGGGTGGGAGATGCCCCTTTGTTGTAAAAAAGTATGAGTTCTTATCCCTAGTAGATAAGAGCTTGTTTCTACACGTAGAATTTCCCCTTTTTTAAATATGCCTTTGCAGGAAGAAATGGTACTACATTATATTGCTGGTGGATTTGGGGGTGGAGAGAGAAGAAAACAGACACATGACAAAAAATAAAAATTTATATCTAAAAAACAAGTTTCTTTTTAAAAAAAAAGATTAAATAAGACATAATTAAAGAAATAAAATGGGGCTGGGAGAGATAGCATGGAGGAATGGCATCTGTCCTTCCTGCAGAAGAATGATGGCTCAAATCCCGGCATCCCACATGGTCCTCCTGTGCCCACCAGAGGCAACCTCCAAGCATAGAGCCAGGAGCACACTCTGAGTGCCATCAGGTGTGACCCAAAAGAAGCAAAAAATAAATCAAATCAAAAAACAAAAACTAAAACAAATCAAATAAAAACAAAAAAATAAGAAAATCCAACAAAGAAAATGGGAGAAAATGATAACAGGAGAATACATTTGGGGAAAAACAGGATAAGAGGTAGTGTTATATAGGACTATACTTATGATGAAAGTATAGGCTTCCCCATTGTCTTTTGAGATTTCTTTGTGCAGTGTGAGCTCCAGGCAGGGAGGTCTTGGGTAGAGTTCTTGCAGTGGGGGTTCCTTTGGAGCTAGGTCCGATATCAAACCACAGTCCACATTAGGGACAGGTGATTAGGAGGGCCACACTGCATGAGTCAGTTGGGTGTTGGTTATATTTTCTTGCCGGGAACGAGGTGTGAGTTTGAGTGGATGTCTCTACACTTGGGTACTGGGTACTGGTTTGTTGGGGTCCGTCTTGATGCCTAATGGATTAAGAACTGAGGGTGAAGAGTTATAATATGGTGGGGATATCAGGGATGGGATTGAGGGGAGAGGGGTAGTCGGATTTCTGAGGAGGGGAGAAGGAATAGTACATGGGAGGGGTTATATAGGGTATAGGTATGGGTTGTTTGTGGTTTAGGTTTGTCTCTTAAGGATTCCTATCTCTGCAAAATCACAATATTTAAGTGCCTTCTGCACACCTATATTCATTTCAGTGCTATTCATAATAGCTAAAATCTGTAAAAAAAATTAGTTGCCAAACAACAGATGAATGGCTAAAGAAACAGGTACACAGAGGAATACTATGCAGTGATCAGACGAGATGAAGTCATGCAATTTTCTTATACAAGGATGGACATGGAAACTAGTATGCTGAGTGCAATAACTCAGAGGGAGAGATAGAAACAGAATAGTCTCATTTATTTATAAATATTAAGAAAAATAAAAGACATTATTGTAATAATATTTGTAGACAATAGATACGAGGACTTAATGGACCAGCTCGTGATATGAAGTGATATGGTTGGTGAGTGCAGTTAGAGAAATATCTTCAATAAAATGTATCATAACATTGGTAATGACCAAGAGAAGTACAATACCTGTCTCAGATACTGGCAGGGAGTGGAGGGAGGAAGGTGTGGAGCATTTGTGGTGGAAATGTTGCACAGGTGAAGGGGGCTCTTCTTTTTATGACTGACTAATAAAACTTAAAAATAATTGTTCAGATTGTAAATTAAAAACTTCCTTCTAAATCAATATTCTTCAACATTTTAAAGGGAATTCAACTGCCCTCTGAAGGGAAGTGCATAAATTCAGTGACTTTCAAATATCCAGTGTCTAATCAAGAAGGGAACATCCCAGAATAGCTGGTTTCAGACCCAACTCTTTGGCCATGATACTCAAGTAATAGTTTTTACAGCCTCAACATACTTAAATTTTAACTGTTGAATATTTACCTTTCCTTTGTACACATCACAGCTCACAAAAAATTCCAATTTTATTTTTAAAAACACACCTCTATTAATTTCCCCCTGCATAGTTATCTCTTTGTCACCACAATGATTAATACTTAGTTCATGAGTTTAGTTATGTTATTTTGTCACTTTGCTATTATTCTTAATTAATATATTAATTTGTCCAAGAAATTGATTTATGCATGCAATACACTCTTTGAAGTTCATTTGGAAAGTAACTGATATTCTTGTCTTATTTTATAGTCATTGCCCTCTCCTGGGAAGGTCAATCCTAATGATTAGTATGTATAGAACTGATGATTCCATCACTAATCATCCTCCTTGCTCAAATTCAGTTCTATAATTGTTCCTCTATGATACTCAATACATATGGCTATTATATGACCCAAATCAAAATGAAAAAAAATTAGGAATGTTAAAAACCTAAAATCCTTTAATACTGTAGTACTGTTAACTAAATAGAAATAAGTAAAAAGGAAGAAAAATGTATAAGTTCATGTTAAAAAATATACTCACACCAGGAATAAGAGTAAAAGGAGCGCATTATAAAGATTTCATAGATAACTAAGTCATTTAAAACCACTTTCCACTCATTTTTAAATTCAGAGAAAAAGTGTTTAGTGAGTACTAATACATATGGCTCTCATATCAATCTAAGGAGTGAACCAATAAGGTTTTTTTTTAATTTTTATTTTTATTTTGATCATATTGGCTTACATATCTTTCACAGTAGTATTTTAGGTACATATTAACATTGAATCAGGGGAATACCCATCACCAAATTTGTCCTTCCCCCCATCCCCATTCCCTTTCTGCAACCATATCCCCTCCCCATCACCCCCCGGGCTGCTAGAGTAGGTGGTTCCCCTCTTTGTCTAGCTTACTATTAGTGATCATATATCTGTTTGGTTCTGGTACCCTCTCTTGTTTCCCCCTCTATTTGAGAGGTGGAGATTTTTTTGTATATGCAGATTATTCCTACTTCTGCTTCACTGGAAGATATGTTTGTTGTCATATATTCTACATTTTTTTGAAAATGAAAGTCCAGAGGCCAGAGCAATGATACAAGCAATAAGGTGTTTGCCTTGGACGAGCTAACATAGAACGGACCACTGTTCGATTTCCCCCATTATCCTGATATCCCATACGGTTCCTTAGGCCAGAAGCAATTTCTGAGCACATAGCCAGGAATAACCCCTGAGCATCATCGGATGTGGTCAAAAAGGCATATATATATTCTATACATATATATATATATATGTTTTTCGCTTTTATTTTTATCTGTTATTTTAGTATGGTCTAGTATATTGTTAAGCTTTAAGAAAGGATAGTGAAAGTTGATTATTAAATAAAATTAAAATATATAGAGGAAATATACGCCAAACCTACTAATGTTGTCTAGGCATTTCTCAACTCGGAAAATATATTTTCAGCTTATGAACATATTAAGCATAAGTGCAATTGTGTTCAGCAGAACTTAAGTGAATAAACTGCAAACCTAACATGTATCTATGTGATTAAAAGGCCACTAAATTGAATCAACTTTTAAAATTTAATTTAATACAAATACTCTAGTGCATCTTCTAAGATTGATATGTTTATTATGTATAATAAAATTATATTAAGAAAATAAATTATCTTATATATCCAATCACTTAATGAACATTATGTAATGATGGCACCGCTCTAGTCATTGAATTAAAAATAAATGACAGTCTACCTCAAGGAGATCACAGTCTAATAAAGAAAACTAATGATAAAATATAAATTACAAGAGAAGGTTATGAATACATAATTTTAAAATATGTAGCCTGTATCATTGAACATGAACAGGTATATTTATAATTATACCTATAGGCAGAGTACAATTTAGACTTTATTCATTATAGTTATGATCCTAATATAATATGTAATCCAAATCTAAAATTATTTACGCTTTTATTCAATTAAAATACATATTTTATTTCATAACTAACTCTAGATGTCTTATGTTATTATTCATGACCACTGAAATCCCATGAAAATAATTAAATTTATGCATTATTATTTTGTTAACAAATTGGGCTATTGAGAGATTAGCATGTTGATGATAGTCTTCTGCTATTTGAAATTCAAAATACATAATAGTTATTAAAAATCACGAGGCCGGAGAGATAGCATAGAGGTAAAGCATTTGCCTTGCATGCAGAAGGTCGGTGGTTCAAATCCCAGCATCCCATATGGTCCCCCGAGCCTGCGAGGAACGATTTCAGAGCATAGAGCCAGGAGTAATCCCTGAGCACTGCCTGGTGTGACCCAAAAACCAAAAACAAAAGTTATTAAAAATCAGCAAAAACAAAACATTAAGTTATTCCATACTACATATATTTTGAATATGTACTTTGAGCATTTTCAGTATTTATTATTACTTTTATTAAAAAAAAAAAGAGCCAAGGGATAGCACACTAGATAGGGTATTTGCCATGCATGTGAATGACCCAGGTTTAATCCTTGACATCCTATTCTGTCTTCTGAGCCTATCAGGAGTGATTTCAGAGCTCAGAGTCAGGAGTAAATCCCTAAGCTTAAATGGGTATGATTCATAAACCAAAAAAAATTAAAGTAATAAAAATAACAATAAATAAATGTAGAATATAGGAGAAAACTACATATTATGTTTTAGGAAATATCACCTGGCAAATATATATCTCATTCAAAGTATTCTGTTACTTTTATTTTAGCAACAAAATTCTGGTGGTTCTTATAAAGAAGAATGAGCATGCCATTTGAACACATAATTTAGCATATAAAATTTACTAGTCGCATAACATGCCTGACCCTACTTACCTATACTTATATACTTTATGAGTCAGTAATTATTTCTGGCTGGAGCGATGGTGCATGTTTGCCTTGCATGTGGCTGACCTAGGACAGATCGCGATTCCATCCCCTGTCATCCCATATGGTCCACCAGGCAGGAGCGATTTCTGATCTCATAACCCCTGAGTGTCACTGGGTGTGGCCAAAAACAAAAAACAAAAAAAAATTTTTAACTTCTTATAATCTATGCATAGTGTGAATAGTATTAAATGAATTATTTTGAATTATTCTGTGATGTTTTAAACACCTAGTAAATAAAAATAAGTTTAAAATGTATAATCCTTCAAGATATTAAAGAATATTTCTTTGGTATATTTAAAATTATGTTCAGTATGTCAGTGAATATGTATGAACACCTTTTACCAAAACAAACAAAAATGGAAAAAAAAGTCCACATTGCTGATGAAAATCTTCTATGCAGCATTTGATTACCTTGCTCATCAAATGGAATTTATATTTAGAGTTGTCATTAAAGACAGCTTTACACTAGAGCACTGCTAGCTATAGCCTAAAACCAACTAATCAACCAAACAAACAAAGGGAAACTCAAAGACTGAAAAATAAATAAAACTACAAATTCACTAGAACACCATTAAGACGGTAGACTTGCTTCTTAAATAACATATATTTTATTCAACTTCTTTTAGACTGCTGACTTTCAGAAATAGGAGAACCTTATATTTGCTAGTTTTACCTACTAAATATATTAATCTGTTACTAGCAATAGGAAATTACATGAGTAAATAGGTAATATGATAGATGATTCGTTAATAAATAAAAAATCAATAATGTATTATGCTAAGTAGGTTGAGCAATTCTTGCAGGTAAGTGTTAAATAGTACTAGGTGTTATGGCATTTTTTTTTGAGGCACACCCATTTGATGTTCAGGGGTTACTCCTGGCTAAGCTCTCAGAAATTGCCCCAGGCTTGGGGAGACCGTATGGGATGCCGGGTGATCAAACCGTGGTCCTTATGTGGCTCTTCCGTGGCTAGCGCTTGCAAGGTAGACACCTTACCTATAGTGCCACCTCTCTGACCCCAGGCATTTTTAATAAGATAAATTTCTAAATCAGTCAACTATAAATTAAGTAAAATGTAATCCAAGGAAAGAGGAAGAGCAAAGCTTAAGATGCTGTGCTGCAGCCAACCTTAGTTCAAACCTAGCACTGTATCAATCCATGAGTGATTCTTAAGTGAAGAACCAGGTATAAGCCCTGAACACTGTTGTACATCAAAAAGAAATAAAATAGAGGAAAATAACAATGAATCTGATCTTTTATTTTATTTCTTTGTTTTGGTTTTAGGCCAATCCGGCAAAGCTCAGAGGTTACACTTGTCTATGCGCTCAAAAATCACTCCTGGCTTGGGGGACCATATGGGACGCCAGGAGATCTAACCACAGTCCGTTCTAAGTCAATTCATTCAAGGCAAACCACTGCTCCACCGCTCTGGCCCCATGGTCAATCATTTTAAAGAATAATATTAAAATACTGCGATCTCAAAAAATATATTAATTTGTTCCCAAGTGATCATGCAAGCAGGTAGGGTTCTTGCCTTGCCTAAGACTGGCAGGCTTTGATCTCTGGAATCCCATAGGCTCTTACAACACCTCCAATATTAATTCTTCTTACATGGATCCAGGGATTTTCCTTGAGCATCTCTAAATGTAAACTCATTTCAAAAAAGAGAAGAAAAAAAAAAGGAAAGGAAATGTCCCTAGATAACTCTAGCATCTCAAACTACAATATAATTTCATCAAGTCAGAATATTTGCTCTGATGGCTCTTGAACCTAGCTGAATTATGTTCTCAATAATATGTTTGTGTGGACTGTGAGGTAGTAGAATGCTATAATGTTAGAACTGCATGTGACCATGGACTCTAATTTGATTACCTGGTAATGGATTTGGTTTCAGAATTGCCAACAGACTTGAAAAGACCAAAGCAGGGCAGGGCATAGTTCAATTACAATACTAATAAAGTTTCAGTTTATACATAAATGAATATTTGTACATAACTGTATATGCATATATTTAATATTATTGTTCACAACAATAGAAACAATATATAGAAAACTTAAGTAGATGTGAAGATATAATACCTTCACACATAGTAGTGTTTAACACTCAGCTACAAGGATTACTCAACCTACTTGGTAAATCTCTCCATATCGTCCCAGGTGTACTTAAAATTCTAACCAACTTTATGCTACAGAGGTCAGTCACTTTTGGTTAAAGTATGACAATGAATGACAGATAATTTTAACATGGAAAAAATTCATATAACAAACACATTCTACTATTGCTCTACATCATTCACAGTAAGTGTTGAATGAAGATTTTTCTGAGTCTTATTCTGAGGCAGGTACCCTTCTGCCTCTCTTATTCTACATATATCATCTTACATATTCACAAACTTTCCCTTCCTTATCATATTTTACTCTTTATGTGTCTAATTTACTCAACTACATATTGAGTTAGAACTACATACTTACATACACTAGAACTACATACTTCTAATTTCCTATAGAAGAAAACTGTTGGTTGCTAACCAAGATTTTCCCTATATTCTTCTTTACAACAGAGAATACTGCATTTTTTATAGTCTGTTGTGTTAATATTGATTAGCTTTGAATAATAAGTATAAGCAAAATATGACCTAATAACTTGTTTAAATTGTCTGCAATACAAAAAGTAAAATATCTAGATTACTGAGTTATTAAATTTTTCATATTAAATTTTAAGATTTTAATGTTGATGGGGCCAGACAGATAGCACAGCAGTAGGGCATTTGCCTTACACGCAGCCAATCCAGGAGGGAAGGTGGCTTGAATCCCAGCATCCCATATGGTCTTTAGTGCCTGCCAGGTTTGATTTGTGAGTGCAGAGCCAGAAGGAACCCCTGAGCACCATGAGATGTGACCCAGAAAACAAACAAAAAAATTTAACTTTGAACAATTAAAATAATTATATTTAGATAACAATTAGTCATTCTAGCAATAAATTTAATAAATTGCATAACTTTTAAGTGAAAATTTGGCCTTACTTTTTTGAAGTTTCTAATTATCAAGATCTATTTCAATATACACTTCCAGTCTAACTCATGGAAGCACAACTTACAAAACAAAATAATAATAAGTGTAATAAAATACCGTGTCAACTACTTTGCTGAAAGGTAATATTTCATAAGGATGCCCTAAACAGTGGATTCAGATAATAAAGCACATTTATCTATCTATCTATCTATTTATTTATTTACTTATTCTTCCTTTATAAAATGCTATATTTAGATTGGCATAGTATGTTTTATATGAATATCAATTGCTGATGAGGTTATGTTATAGAAAGCCTTACCTCTTACTTATAAAACTGTAACATTTGCACATATATGTAAACACTCTATTAGAGATAAAATAGAAACCACATTCTATTTATTTGTCCTAGTTACTTAAAAAGTTAAGTTCATTCAAAGAAAATTTTTAGTTCATAATATATTTATGGGAGAATCTAAATACATTTTCATAAATGAAATGATCCAGTTTTTAAAACTATCTTAAATATATCATTGACATGAGATCTAGTAATAGTGTAATTATAGTTGAAGCTTCATATTTTCAAGAGTGTAGGGAGTGAGGATGCTTGATTAAAGACATATTAAAAAACTTTGCTGCACAAAAGAAAGATTTTTAGTGAATTGAATAAAAGTGGTTAATTCTATGTTAAAGAATACAATTTAGTGAACATAATGTGGCATGTATTGAAGTTCATTTAAATTAATACATAATTTAAAACTATACAATATTATAAAGGTATGCTATTTACATAATATTTTAAATGAAAAGCTCAATTTTATACTATATGGAATAGGACTATAAAATAGATACTTGTCTATCCAGAATATTGCATCTGCTTCGATTGCCATCATAATTGTTGAATAGGAGCTTTGTGCTTTTAATTTACTGACTTTGTTCAGAGGTAACTCTCCACTTTTAACATTAAATAAAAATTATAACAAATATATCATAATATGCCACTCAGAATTTATTTTCTATGCTTTATAGAACTATAATACAATTGGCTTTAAACATTTGAAGATTTGATTAAAAAATTACAGTGCCTTTTAATGAGTTAGCTAGATGCTATTTGCAAGTATCTTTAGAATTGATGTCACCGGTGAATGTACTTTAACTCAGTTTTAATGATGGTCCAGTGTAAATCATAGCTGAATTTTTATTTAATGCTTTCTTGATGTGTGTATTTTCTGTTCCCATTAGGGAAAAATACAATATCCCAGGATAATTAAATTAGGAACAAAAATAGTTTCACATTATGTTTTTTTCTGGATTTGACCAATATTAATCATATAATTAGCAAATAGTAGTATCTATTATTTCAATATAATAGTGTTAAGTGCTATAATAAAGCCAACCCAGAGCCAACGATGGTTAGAATCCAGGAATCCCATATGGTCCCCGTGCCTCCCAGGAGCAATTTCTGAGCACAGAGCCAGGAGTATCCCTGAGCACAGCCAAGTGTGACCCAAAAACAAAAACAAAAAAATCTTCCAATTCCAAAGAGTAAAATCTATTATTATTATTATTATTATTATTAATGCATATACTATAATCAAAATTTAAACATTTTGAAAGTTAAATATATTAAATCATAGTGAAATATATCAACCCTAATAATGCATTTTAACATTTAATTTTTTGTTTGTTTTTGGGTTATTCCTTTTTATCTCAAGTCTTAGTCCTACAGTAGCTCTGCTCTGAGGAATAATTCATGGTGACGATTCCAAACACATTTTATGAAGGTAACATTACACTGATAACCAAAATTGACAGATTCTATAAGAAAATAAAATTTTAGAACAATCTCTTTGATGACATTGATGTGAAAATTACTAACAAAATCTTAGTAAACACAATGCAACATAATATCAAAAAATTATCCACCATGATTAAGTGGAAATCAATCTAGCAGTGCAAGAATGGTTCAATATCTGAAAATAAGTTATCATAACACATCACATTAGTAAAAAAAATAATAGCAATTATATTCTCATATCAATCAGTACAGAGTAACTTTTGACAAGATCCAAAGAAGCACATTCATGAAAAAAAAGCCCTTAGTAAAATTGAAAGAGAATGAACCTTCCTCAAAATAGCAACAGCTACCTATAGAAATATAAAATCTCAGGAAATATTGCTCTGACAGATTAAAAACTTAAAGTATTTCTACTAGAATCAGACACAATTCAAGGATAAATATGTATTCCACTCTTATCAACACTGTATTAGAAGCCTTAGAATGTTAACGGGTTATAAATTAGGATAAAAAAGCAATCAAATTATCTCTATCTGCAAGTAGCAAGAATACATTGAAGACCCGAGATCCACAAAAAAACTACAACCAATAAACTAATAAAGTAAAATGGCCAGCTACAATAAAATCTGCTTCAGTCCTATGTATAAATAATGAATCAGAGGTGGTAAGAGATAAAAAAAGTCTTTCCCATTTAAAATAATGTTTAAAACCATCAAACTACTGACAAGTAAACTTAAAAAAATGTTGATCATTATTAAAATAGCCAAATACCTAAATTATAAAAAGTAGACAAAATACCAAAATATATATACAGAATTGTATATATATATATGTGCATAATGTACATGCATATATTGCTTATATATCATGTATATAAGTATATATATTCAGTGTAATCTTTATACAAATTCATATAAGAAATTCATAGAGAAGTCAATTATAAAATGTGTAAAATCATGAAATACACCAAATATAAAAATAATGAAAAATAAGAAACCAGGGAATATTTCTTTTTATCAAACTTGAACTATAAAACCATAGTGAACAAAACAGTGTGGTAATGGTATAAAGAAAGAAACTTAATCAATGAATCAGAATATATTATTCAAGAACAAATCCCAATAAATATAATTATCTAGTTTTTGACAGAAAAAGAGTATAAAATAAAATAAAAACAGCCAATTCAAAATATTTTTGAAGACCTGGATAAAAACCTGGAAGAAATTAAATATAGATCAATATATATCATGCCTTTCACAAAAAGTGGATGGAGATCAGACCTGAATCTATAAAGCATATTGAGGGAATATAGGCAGAATTTTTAAGTTCTATATCTCAAAGGCATATTCAATTATTCAATTCTATTAACATAGGATAAACTAAATAAAGGGACCTGGGCCACGAGTTTGAGACCCCTGCTAGAGATTTCTGTGTACAGAGCCAGCCAGGATTAACTTCTGAACACTAGCAGGTGAGGCCCAAAATCATTTAAAAAAGAAATAACAACAACAAAAAACTGGGCTGGAGAAGCAGCACAGCAGTAGGGTTTTTGCCTTAAACATTGCCAACACAAGATGAACCCCCATTCTATCCCTGGCATCCCATATGGTCCCCGGAGTCTTTCAGAAACTGTTTTTAAAGGCAGAGCCAGGAGCCCTTAAATCCGCTGTGTGTGGCCCCAAAAAGCAAACATAACTCAGTTATGAATGAATTTATAAAACATGGTGCTTTCATAAAAGTTTTTAAAAGCCTAAGGAATAAACTATTTTAGAACTAACTAAAGGCAAGTTTTTTTCTAACTAGTAATATATAAGAAAAAGTTGATTTCATATCTACTGATTCTAATATTTTACTTAAACAACAATTTGAAGTCAACACTTTTAATATTCAACAATCAACAAAGGACAATTTTTATTTAAAGGTAAATGAAATGGAAACAAAAATTTTCATGTTTTATGAGTCTCAGACATTAATAGGAAAATAGCAATATTGTAAATCTCTTTAAAATTTTCTGCACTAAAATCTCATTTTAAAAAACATACATTTGTACTATCTATTTTTTTTAAAACTTCCACAGACTTCTCATCTTTTAGTAACGTACATCTACTCCTCTTACTTGAATCAATGTGTTCTCAAGAATCAGTGATATTTCTCAAATAAAATTAAATGAAAATAATTTATTTTGAATACAGTAAGTCCTAACTTAACTGTTGGGTTACTGATCCTACCCTAATCAATAATTGTGCCCCACCCTAGGGTGTGACCTGGTGATATAATGGATTATTCCTTACTTGGTATTCTGCTCCCACCCTAGGGTGGTATCTGATTCTTGTGTATAAAAGCAAGGGTGTAGGACCTCTAACTAGTAAGCTAGGCACAGAGGGGACCACTTATTCTAGCAGCCCCGGGGGTAAGGGAGGAGGATATTGGAGGTAGGACGGAAGCGGAGGTGGAGGGAGGACAATTCGGTGATGGGAACTCCCCTGTTTTTATGTTAATATGTACCTAAAATATTATCATCAACGATATGTAAGCCACTATGATTAAAATAAATATTATATTAAAAAAAAACAAACAAAACAAAAGAAAAGCAAGGGTCTGAGGAAAGGGAGGGCATTTTGGGAATTCTTCAGCCTTATCCTCTCAATAAAGCTGATATCTCCTGAAGCCTGACTGCCTGTGAGTTTTCTACTAGCCGGTATACTGAACCCTCAGACCCGCCTGCTGAACAGGGTGGCAGATGAGTGGTCTGAGCTGGAGGAGAAAGACCTCATCCTCCATCCCATAACCTTCCAGCCACATCCAGGGCTTAATTGCAACACTTAACTGCATGGCATAATCATGGATCTGTTTGGAAACTGACTTTAAAAAACATGATATATAGAAAAAAATAGATAGACCTTATGTTATTTTTTTTTGTTTTTTAATGTTTTAGACCACACCCGTGACGCTCCTGTTTATGCACTTAGAAATCACTCCTGGCTTGGGGAACCATATGGGACGCCTGGGATCAAACGTAGGTCTTTCCTGAATCGTCTGCTTGCAAGGCAAAGTCCCTATCACTGTGCTATAGCTCAGGCCCTTGTTTATTTTATTTTTATACATGCCTCAACAATGTAATTTTCTTTCTCTCAAGATATTATTTCAAAATGACTATTACTTTACTTGAACATTTGATGCAATTGAATATTTTAGCTCTATTGACAATTGCACTCTATTTTTAAACTTAATCACAACTTGTTTTACATATTAAAAAAGCTCCTCCATATTTCTAGTTATTTTTATTTCCTAAATGTTTAGTCTCTTCCTCTTCTTGCACAGGTTACACATAATGAATTTATTTATTATTTTCTAAATCTACCATAGATGATATGAGACATTTAATATTTAATACATTTTAACATGCTATTTTCAATTGAAGTGTCTCTAAGATCATAATAATTGGCGGCTGAACAAATATTTTTGCAAATATACAATATTTAATATTTTACATTGTTTGAGGCTGTACTTATTTTTTCTGTCTATGAGAAAAATAGTTTAATTAATAATGCTTTCCTTTTAATGCTAATGTCTATCATCATCTTAAAACGGTCTTTTCTTGCCTTCCAAATTCTAATAATATAATCCTAGAAGCAATGTTTATTCTCAAAATAAAGAATCACAAGTTTTCTATTCATTTAGTTTTCTTCAGCTTCACTGTCATACTGTCATAACCTACTTCCAGATTATCTCTATGATAGACTTACTTTGCAATTGTGTCATAACAATAGTTTCGAGATCAAATTTTTTCCTTTGATTTCTCAAGAAAAAGTAAAAAATTTGTATGAAGCACCGTATGAAAATATAATTCATTTGACTCAAACCTTCACTGTCTTTCCAATTCAGATAGCATACAAATCACCAAAACAAACAAAATAAACCCCCAAACCTTACAATGTCAAATATACAAATTGTCTTGGTTTCAGTGCTTTGATCTAATCTGAATTTTTTATTTTTCATTAAATAAGTCTTTATTTTTTATTATATATTATTATAGTCATCACTAGAATCAGCGTTCTTATATTTTGTAAGAAGAAACAGGCTTTGAAACAAAGTGTGTATTTCATTACAAGCATAACAATTTAAAAATATTTCAAATAGTATTTTCAGAAGACTTTATCATTTGACCTATTACTGCAAAAATGGCAAAGGTAAATCTGTCCAAGGGATATAGAGAGGTAATATACAATGATAAAATGACCAAGTCATTACAATACAACCTTTTTATTTATTTTAATAATATGAAGTCACATCCAGTAGATTATACCTGTCAAGGTAATATTAATAAAATGTTAGTGTTGGGCACCTTTTGGTTCTGGGGATATTGACTGGGCAACGGGCCTATAATAAATTTTATGATCTTGCACTTCTAGACATAAGCTAAATAGCGTGCGATATAACATTATTTCCTAGACCAGTGTTTTTCAACAGTTTTTTTGTAGACTAACTGACATAAGAGGGTTAAACTTATTAATTAAGCCTCCAAAAAGTCTTTAAATGATCAGACTCTATCATTAGAGTAACAAAATAGTTTAATTATAATACTTTTGTAAAAAAATATACAGTGGTACTTTACATACTTATTTTCAAGTGCAGAAAATAAATAAAAGAAAAACAAGTTGAAAATATAAAAAATTTTTTATTTTTTTATTTAAACAACTTTATTACATACATGATTGTGTTTGGGTTTCAGTCATGTAAAGAACACCACCCATCACTAGTGCAACATTCCTATCACCCAAATCTCCCTCCTCCCCATCCAATCCCCACCTGTACTCTAGACAAGCTTTCTATTTCCCTCATACATTCTCATTATTAGGACAGTTCGAAACTTAATTATTTCTCTAACTAAACTCATCCCTGTTTGTGGTGAGCTTCATGAGGTGAGCTGTAACTTCCAGCTCTTTTCTCTTTTGTGTCTGAAAGTTATTATTGCAAGAATGTCTTTCATTTTTCTTAAAACCCATAGATGAGTGAGACCATTCTGCATCTTTCTATCTTTTTTTTTTCTTTTTTTTTGGTTTTTGGGCCACACCCGGCTGTGCTCAGGGGTTACTCCTGGCTGTCTGCTCAGAAATAGCTCCTGGCAGGTACAGGGGACCATATGGGACACCGGGATTCGAACCAACCACCTTTGGTCCTGGATCGGCTGCTTGCAAGGCAAAGGCCGCTGTGCTATCTCTCTGGGCCCATCTTTCTATCTCTTTCTGACTTATTTCACTCAGCATAATAGATTTCTTGTACATCCATGTATAGGAAAATTTCATGACTTCATGTCTCCTGACAGCTGCATAATATTCCATTGTGTAGATGTACCACCGGTTCTTTAGCCATTCATCTGTTGAAGGGTATCGTGGCTGTTTCCAGAGTCTTGCTATGGTAAATAGTGCTGCAATGAATATTGGTGTAAGGAAGGGACTTTTGTATTGTATTTTTGTGTTCCTAGGGTATATTCCTAGGAATGGTATAGCTGGGTCGTATGGGAGCTCGATTTCCAGTTTTTGGTGGAATCTCCATATTGCTTTCCATAAAGGTTGAACTAGACGGCATTCCCACCAGCATTGGATAAGAGTTCCTTTCTCTCCACATCCCCGCCAACACTGCTTGTTCTCATTCTTTGTGATGTGTGCCAATCTCTGGGGTGTGAGGTGATACCTCATACTTGTTTTGATTTGCATCTCCCTGATGATTAGTCACGTGGAGCATTTTTTCACGTGTCTTTTGGCCTTTTGTATTTCTTCTTTGTTCAAGTGTCTGTCCATTTCTTCTCTCCATTTTTTGATGGGATTAGATTTTTTTTTTTTTCTTGTAAATCTCTGTCAGTGCCTTGTATATTTTGGAGATTAGCCCCTTGTCTGATGGGTATTGGGTGAATAGTTTCTCCCACTCAGTGGAGGGCTCTTGTATCCTGGGCGCTATTTCTTTTGAGGTGCAGAAGCTTCTTAGTTTAATATATTCCCATCTGTTAATCTCTGCTTTCACTTGCTTGGAGAGTGCAATTTTCTCTTTGAAGATGCCTGTAGTCTCAATGTCCTGGAGTGTTTTACCTACGTGTTGCTCTATATATATATGGTTTTGGGTCTGATATCGAGGTCTTTCATCCATTTGGATTTTCACTGCTTTGTTTTTCTTTAAATATAAAACCTTTTAAACTTGTTTAAATTATAATTATTCACTACTTGTTATCAATTATTAATATAATTATTTTCTAACACATATATTACACAATTCAATAATTATATAAAAACTTAGGCCCCTATATAGTATAATTATTAAAATAGTTACTCAAATTTATCACATATTATATTTCATAAATATTAAAAAATAAAAATAATCAAGAATATAGATAACAAGAATACAACTCAATAAATATACCAATTAGGAATTTTTTCTTAAATGTTTATTTTCCTTAGAGTCAAATCTAAAAAATTCACTTGAATGCTTTTAAAAGTAATGGTAATATGAAGTAGGACACTTTTAGGCTTTACATCTGTGTGATAATATTGTATTGTGTCTCTTGTGAGAGTTCCATTGTTAGAAGACGTTTAGTATAATTATTAGATAAGAAATAAATTGTCGATAATACCTACTGTGATAGGACTCCTTGCTGTTGCAAATGGAAGGAGAATATTTTTCAACTAATTGAAAATGTAGCTTGATGCCTCATGCAGTTTAAATACAGAAATTCAATCCATAGAAAATCAATAAACTGTGCTAATGTGTTTGAATTGGGATAAATTATAACAGAAAAATTCTGACTATAAATAGATCATGACTTTCAAATATTTTTAACAATTTATATAAGTATCTTCAAACAATGTGAACAAATATATTCTGATAAAAGGAAGATGTATTCCTGAGTTAATACTCATCCTTTGGATCAGACATTTAAATTGATATTGACAAACCTTGAATATAATGACTGTGGAAGGAAACGTTTGCCAGGCATGTGATAAAAATAGTAGAGAAGATAAACCCTAATGAATAACTGGTGATAGAGCTGTAGTCATATTGTTATTATTCAAACATTTTAATATCATCCTCTCCATTAAAAAACTTCTTTAAGGTAAAATTTTGATTAAATGTTGAGACAATTAAAATTAAAATTTAATTTAAATTAAATTTTGAGACACGGTCACAAAATCGGTCGCACTTGAGTTTGAGTCAAAGTCTAACACCATCCTTTTACAAGTGCATGTTTCCAATTTGATTTCCACTCTGCCCCCGACATCCCTTCTGTCTGCCTCTATGTCAGAACTCCCCTATTTCTTTTCCCTCCTCTAAACACCATGCTTTGCAATAAGGTTACTGAAGGGATAGTACACATTTAACTCCTTTATTAATTTAACTCCTTTCAGCACCTAGTTCTTGTCTAGAATGATAATTTTCAACTATTATTGTCATAAGTGTAATTCCCTAACTGCATTCTTGCTTTTTGTGGCACACTGTCTACTATAAACCAGTCCCTCTGTCATCTCTATTGTCTATGAATACAATTCCCATGTTATTTTTATAATCCAAAAATGAGTGCAATCATTACATGTCTATCCTATCCCGCTGCCTCATTTTGCCCAGCATAATACTTTCCATATTTATCCATGTATAAGCAAGTGTCATCAATTCATTTTTCCTAACAGCTGAACAGTATTAGTCTATTGTGTAGATTTGCCAAAGTTTCTGATTTCATTCATCTGTTCTTGGGAACTTTGGTTGTTTCCAGACTCTACCTATTGTAAATGGTGCTGAAATGAATGTAGGAGAGCAGAGGAATTTTCTACATTCAAAAACAAAGTTTTTGAGTCAGGTACACTGCTAGATGCTAGAGATACAGCCACGACTATCATTAAACTCTCTAAAATGGAAATATTTCATGACATGAAGCTCACCAGAAAGAGTGGTGAGTGCAGTTAGAGAAATAACTACACTGAAAACTATCATAACAATGTGAATGAATGATAGAAAGTTGAAAGCGTGTCTAGAGTACAGTTGGGGGTGAGGTGGGGAGGAGAGAGATTTGGGACATCGGTAATGGGAATGTTGCACTGGTGAAGGGGGGGTGTTTTTTACGTGACTAAAACCTAACAACAATCATATTTGTAATCAGGTGTTTAAATATACTAATTAAAAAAGAAATAACCTTTAAAAATGACTTGGACAGATAAATTAATATAATTAAAGGAAAAACAGGAAGTATAAGATATAATATTTCATATAAAGTTTTATAAGGAAAAAGAAGTTTCAATAAGGAACCTTTGAAATTGAGCAAAACAAATAAGTTGACCAAACATATAGTGTTTGTATTCTACATATTTTCATATATTCAAATTGTATGTTTGTCATATATATGTTCATGTCTATTTATATGTATAAATGCATGTCTCACTAAAGCAAACACAATATATATGTGTGTGTGTGTGTGTGTGTGTGTGTATAGACATTCAAATAAAAAGTCTGAAGGAAGGCAACTCATGAAACTTAGAGATTACTCTTTGTACTGTGGTGACAGATCAATATTGGATCTGTTCTGGTAATTATGTAGGTTGTCAGGAACAGAAAATGGCTGGTCACATGTAAAGTAAACATTGTATGTGCTATACTGTATCTCTACCACTACAAATATAATTTTTGGGTGTTAGGGCTACACACAGGGGTGCTCAGGCATTACTCCTGGCTCTGCACTCAGAAATTACTTCTGGCAAGTAGTTGAAAACTTCCTACGGACAACAAAATTAATTTGTCTTCATTTCATTTGGGTAAAACTAAGAACATTTTAGCTTTATCCTTTAAAACCATTTTCCACAGCAAGGAAAGCTAAATGTATTTTGTGTGCAAGTGCATGTGCCCACATACATTCTCACATGTACAGACAGCCTCCATATATATGACCTGAGCAGCAATTCAGTTCATTTTTACAAATTGTGTTCTCAGATAATCTTAATAATCTAAAACATATTTAATGTAAATATTTTAGAGTAGAATTTTATGCAACTTGATTTAAATATTAAGATTAAAGAGAATTTCAAGTTGGCATGTTATATCTTTCCTCAATTTTTAAATATTATACATCATTAATAGCACTAGTCATCATGAAAAAAATCACTCACATTTCTAGATGAGAACAGAAGCTCAGGAAGATTTTACACACACCAGAATACTATAAATTTCTTGAGGGGAAATTTCAAGTACCACTTATGTTGATATAAAATATAAAAAGTTATCAATAGATGTGTGCACAGAAAAATAAGCTCAGAAAAAACTTTCAAACTAGGATAAAACTTAAAAAAATTGAATATACTAAAGAGTGTATAGCTGAACTATAAATAATAATGGGATTCAGCAACATATTAGAAGTTTAAAAAAATCAATTTTCAATGGCAAATTTCAGGAAAAATGTAATGAAAGTATTGAAATAGGAGTAAGAAACATTTTTGACAAAATGAAAAAAAATAAAATTATGGGACAGCATGAAAAGGACAGCAGTTTCACAATAAGATTTATAGGAGAATAAAAGAAAACAGGAAAGTTGCTGGTGGAATATATTATATTCAAGGCTTTATATGTATAAGGAGGGAGATATAGACTCTGATCCAAGTAGACTGAATAGCTCTAAACAAAATAACCACATCATCAAGAAACCTTATTAAAAATAATGACAAGAAGGGAGACATATACTCCTAAATCAGCACGATAAAAGAAAGCTTTCATATATTTATATATACTAGAATACTTTAAAAGTCATCTTAGCTTTTCTGAACATAACTTGATTAAAAATTCCTCCAAGAATTACCTACCCTGCTAGGTAACCAATCAGAATTGAATGATTGATGAAAATATTTCAGTAAAATTAATGCTAAAGACAATCACTGCATCTAAAACAGTTCTGTGAGGAATGTTAAAACAATTTTTTTAAAGGCAATTAAGCACTCTTGACAATATTGTAAAACTTTTTTAATTGGAGGAGACAAAGAAGAGTTGCAAAAAAATAAAACAAAACAAAAAATAAAACTCCCAGCATGAACTTGAAACTTACGAGTGAGTCTTATTATAATCTAAAAGGGGAAATAAGTTTAGAAATTTTGATGTAAACTATACTGTGATCTTAAGGTCATAAAGTAAATAAATAGAATAGAAAAAATAATAGGGTAAATAAAGTGAATGATGAGCAATAATAAACATCCAATATCTAAGTGCAAGTTAAGAAAAAAAGAGAGTTGGGGCCAGTAAGGTGGCGCTAGAGGTAAGGTGTCTGCCTTGCAGGCACTAGCCAAGGATCAGGACCACGGTTCGATCCCCCGGTGTCCCATATGGTCCCCCCAAGCCAGGGGCAATTTCTGAACACTTAGTCAGGAATAACCCCTGAGCACCAAACGGGTGTGGCCAAAACAAACAAACAAACAAACAAAAAACAAAAAAGAAATAAAGGGAGAGAGATGAACTGTAAGAACACCCTAGGTCCCCCTCAAAATGACAATAAATATTCATATATTTTTCTAACTAATTCCTATAAATCATTATATCCCAAATAAAGGAGCAACAAGGGAATTTATCAACAGTAATGCATTAGTAATTTTTCATTTTAAAATAAGAACTCAGAGAGATAATATAGATACTAATCTATTTGACTTGCATGCACTCAACCTAGCTTTGCTCTCTAGCATCCTATTTGGTCTCTTAAGATTGCTAGGATAGATCCATGAGTGCAAAGCCTAAGTAAGCTGAGACCACTTTCTGACATGACTCCAAAGAAAATAAAATACTGCTATCATTATTTTACAAATAAAATAAGAGTAAAATAAATAAAGAAACCAGAGCCTTAAATGAGAAGTTTGAAGAGCTAGAATTAATAGACATGTAAAGGACTTTACCACTAAAAAGGCAAATATATAATATTGTGAAGTGCACACAGGAGTCTCAACACACTAAAATACAGAGTATGTCCATAAATTTATAAAAACAAATCATTTCAACTATTTTTCCCTAAACAGCATTGCTTTAAAGGTAAAATTTTAGCATTAATAGAAAATTAGCAGTCTAAAATTACTATGAGAAAGCAGCACAGGTGTGAAGATTCTTGTTTGATTTACAACTTAACTTATTTTTAAAGTCTAGCGACATAAGTTCCCTTGAGTAGCACCAACAGTGATATCCAAACAAAAACTAGAAAATATTCCTGAGCACAGTTGGATATGGTTCCAAAAATATATAACAATAAAAATAAAGAATGGAAAAAACCCCAAATATTTAGAAACTAATATGCACAGAATAACTACTGAATCTAAGCTTTAACTAACAAAAACAGATAACATGAATACTTGAAATAAATGACATTGATGACAAGCTATGAAAAATTCTAGACACACTTAAATGCAAATAAAAGGAAATTTGAGAATTAGAGAGACAGTCTTAAAGTTTTAACCTGTACATTGCACCTTGCCAATACCTGCTTGATTCCCATTAAGAGACCATTGTTTCCAGAGCAATTCTAAGAATGACCATGGCTGTCCTTGAGCATTTCCAAGTAATCCAACTAAACCCTGGTATCACTGGGCTGCCAGCAGCTCTAAATCTTTTCATTGATTCAGAGACCCAATTGCCTTTGAATCACGAGGTTTTGTTCTACCCAACAACTCTACATGGAAGATCCTTAACAAAAAGAATAGTTCATAACAATGCAGATATACATCAGGGAACAGGGAAAAGGGAAAGAGGAAAGGGCCAATTAAATAAACTGACTTCAACATCTCAAGAAAATCAAAGTACGACCAGCAAATTTTGGAGCTAGAAAGGTAGTGCAGTGTGTAGGGTGTACAACTCACATACCACTAGCTATGGTTTAATCCCTGGCAACACATATGATTCCCAGAGCAACAACAGGAGTAAGACCTAAGATCCAAGATCTGGAGGGTGGGACCAAATAGAAAATAAAAAACAAACTGAAGGAACTCTCTCAGGGAGAACTTCGCTCCAGGCTCAGGATATGCGCGCACCCACAGAGACTTGGAGACCAAACTTGCTGTAATTACACGAGGGATTTATTTCTCCAGCATGCAGGGACCGAATCTCATACCTCAGAGTCGAGTAGAGGAGATTCAGCCCCCCTCCAGAATTCAGCAAAGCTTTTATAGGGCAAAAAGACCATACATATCATGAAACACACCTGTCAGGAAGGAGGCATCTTTTCTTATCTCCCGCCACAGAAGAAGTTATGTGTCAGAGCCCAGGAAGGAGGCATCTTGTTTACCATGTGTAACAGATGGGACAGTGTCTGCCCCTGGGGTCATGTGCGTATTTTTGTTCTTCCCCTGACATGTGCGTATCTAAAGTGAGTTAGGGGCTTTCCAAGAATTGTTGCCCAGATCTGACTGTCTGGTGTTTGGTTAGTTCAAAGGAAGGGGAGTTTTCAGGGAGTGGGGAAGTGGAAAGTTTCCCAGGGAGTTTAGGGAGTTGGTTCCCAGGAAGTTAGGGAAGTGGAAATTAGGGAGGTGGTTCCCAGGGAGCTAGGGAGTTAGGGAGGTGGAAGGTTTACAAGGAGTTGGGGAGTTTTCCTTCTATTTGTTATTTTCCAGTCCTTACTTATTAATTTTTATTTTTTTCCCACACCTTTTCAAAACAAACAAACAAAACAAATAAAATGCTATGTTTTAGGGAAATAAAAGACAGTAAATAAACCTATTTTGAAAAACCTGGATAAAACGATGATTATTATTTTTTTTTTTTTTTGGTTTTCAGCGAAAAAACTCAGTGGTTACTCCCGGCTATGAGCTCAGAAATCTCTCCTGGCTTGGGGGGCCATATGAGAGTTGGGGATAGAACCGAATTAGTCCCAGATCAGCTATGTGCAAGGCAAATGCCCTACCTCTATTATAGCTCTGCCCTCAAAACAGTGATAAATTTAATGAAAAGGAAAAGCAGAGGAATTTCACAGATATAAAACTAATTAAAAAATATGGTGAACAACTTCATCTACTACGCTAGATAATCTAGAGAAATATGCAAATATTTAAACCTAAATTTGCCAGCCCCTCCCAACGTTGAATCTGTGCATTAAAAAAAAACAATTTTTATGTTAAAAATGTGATTTTTTTAAATATCAGGTTTGGTGATAAATTCTAATTAATAAGGACTTACTATTAATGTTTCTCAAAGTCTTCTGAATCTTTGAAATAGAAATTTTTCTCAACAGTTTCTATGAAACAAAATTTACATAGCAGGCAAATTTATTTCTAGAAACATTTCAGACACTGATGAAAATGCATCCCAACAAGATACTAGCCAATCAAATTCAATAATATGTCAAACGTATTATAGCAATGATGAAGCAAAATTCATTTTCAGGGTTGTAAATATTGTTCAGTGTATGCAAATTAAATTAAAAATGATACAAATAATATTGTCTCATTATCAATGCATACAAATCATTTAATAAAGTTAATTACTTAAATAAAGGCAAAACTAATGTCTATTTTGATAGAAAGCACTTTTCTTAAAATATTTAGAAAATAGCAACATGTAACAAGTAACCATATACTGCCGTGCAAAAAAATCAAAAAAATTCCTTTAAATTTTTCCTCTGTGATCAGGTACAAGACAAATATGTAAGCTATATTCTTGAATATTTATTCAACACTGTGTTGCAAAATTAGGCAAAGCAAAAAAAGGATATTTTTGAATAAAGATTTTTTTGCAGATCATTTGATAAAGTACATAAAACATATAAATTGCAGTTAGTAACCTTGAGAAACAATAAACCAGTAAATGTTCCAAATCGGCACACAAAATATACGGTATATTTATCTATGCAAACACAGAATTAAATTATAAGGAAAAGGAGACTTATTCCATTTTGATTGTGTCCAAAAACATCAACTCACTAGAAATCAACATAACAAGAGCTGAAAGTCTTTTATACATGGAAAATATGTCACTCATAAAGGACAAACAAGCGTAAGAAAATGAAAATTATTACAAATGGTTTGGAAGACCTGATATTGTTAAAATGGCCAATGTGCCCAAAGATGATACAGTCATCTGAAAGGAATAAATTATATTTTTTTACTTGAAAATGATCATCTTAGTATAATTTACTGTTTGGTGCAGTTTCATGGGCAACCAAGCAACAGTTAGAGTGGTCTTGTTTCACTGAGAACCTCTACGAATGTCCTTCCAATGAAAAAAACAAATTGAAGACAAATCATTTTAGCAAATATACTATGTATATATCTATGTATACCATATACCATAATCTTATAACATAGCATAATTTAGTTAGAAGCAATAAAACACATGGAGAGGAGGTATATATAATTTATATATTCTGCAAAAATTCAGATCTTATATTTTCATATTTTCAAATCATTCAGAACTTATATCTTTTTAAAATGTATTTCAAATAATTTTGTTGTCAAGTAGTTAAATTCTGAATTTATGTATGAATATAACTCAATAAAAATGGTTCTCATTATTAGCATGCTTAACTCAAATAAATATCAAAAACCTATAGAAAAATCAATGTTTTTAAGACTTGAAAAATGCCATATATGCTGTATTATAAACTACAAAAAATTTTAAAATACTTTCCATCCAATTATCTTTTGAAAGTATTAAGCATAGACAATACTGCAATAACCCAAAATCTCTTGTAAAATATCTCCAGATTTTAGTCCAATTCTAGGTTTATGTTAGGGTGAAAGTATATGGGAAGTCTCCACAAAGGAGAGTTTAGTCCTGGAAGTAACCTGGCAGCATAGATCAAAACAGATACTTTGACACTAGATCAAACCAGATTAATTACCAAACATCTGTTTTCCACAGATTATCTTTGCTTTCACTTCTGGCAAGAGTATTCTTAGCCTATAGGAGTGATTCCTGAGCAGGGCTAAGCTCTGAACATAACTATGACTGATCCTTCCCCAATCAAAACAAAGCCAAACACACACTCACACACTCAGGGTGCCAGAGTGATGCTACAGTGGATAGGGCTTTTGTCTTGTGTTGATTTAGTCAAAATATAATGTCTAATGTCTACTTGTCTGGGTGATGCCTTTCTCAGCATGGTCCAGCATCTTTAGCTTCTTTCTTGGACAGCTCTGAAAATGTAGGTTAGTAGCAGTGGGGAAATAATTCAAAAGCAGCCAGTCACAACGGCGTTTGCCTTGCAAGCAGCCGATCCAGAACCAAAGGTGGTTGGTTCGAATCCCTGTGTCCCACATGGTCCCCGGTGCCTGCCAGGAGCTATTTCTGAGCAGACAGCCAGGAGTAACCCCTGAGCAACGCTGGGTGTGGCCCAAAAACCAAAAAAAAAAAAAAAAAAAAAAAAAGCAATCAGTTAAAGTTTCATTGGAGTTAGCCAGCTTTATTCCAATGCCCTATTTGCCATATGCTTTTCCTCACATGGCTTCTATGCTCAGTTTATTCTTAGCAGCGTTCTCTCTGCTGGTTTCCCTATGACTCTGCCTCTATCTTATTTTTCCCTCCCTTCCTCCCAGCCAGACCCTTTTCTTTATCCTCTAGATCCCCATCCATCAGGGTGTGGGCAGCACTGCAATACAGGTATGCCTAACATTTCAACAGAAATTTTAGGATATTTACAGTCTTGCACACAGCACAGCTGAATATTGTACCTGCTCCTCCCACCCATATTGTCCCTTTGCAACCTTGTCCAGAGTGATACTTGCGAACAGAGACAAAAAGTAAATTCTAACAGTGCAGTGGTTTGAGCAAAAAACAAAAATAAAAAAAGAAGAAAAAAGTTGAATTCCTTTCTGTTTTCCCAATCCTGTTTGTGATCTGACAAAAACAATAATAATATTTCATATTTGATGAATGATCACTGTATCTTAATTTTTACTTATTTTACTTGTCTTTATGAACAGATGTGTGTCTGTAAAGCAAAATTTTCCAAGTTCCAATTCTATACATAACTACAATGACATTAGTATGTCAACATAACCATCTTACAATTAAAGTAGATACTTTATTTTTTTACAGTTTTCATATCCCTGCCTTATATCTTTGCCCTATATCGGATGTTGCAAGCAAATGAATAGGGGTGCCCTGGTAATGACCTTTGGGATATAAAACTTGTATTGTGCTGTCCTGAAGTAGTCCAAAGACCTGAAAACCATATTCTTTTGAAATGCACATCCTATATGCTTTAGAGATGGAAATTTAGATCACCCACTGGCTAACGTCAGAGGCCTAATTCGGAGTTCAGAAAGATGCACCCCCTCAGGACAGAAGCATCTAAAGGTCAGATTAGTATATGAAAAGACCATCAACAGTGCTAGGCTTTCCCTACAACAATGCTGGGATTAAATTGTATGTGTGTAGAGAAGTCGGGGTTATCACCTTTTGGAGGAATTATTAACTACCTTCTGCCAAAAAATCTATTTGAGGATTGGTTGCTTTTTATCAAGCCTCTTTTCTCCTTTGAATATGCTTTTATTTTCTTGTACCTTGACATCTTCCTAAATTACTTACATATAAACTATTTTGCTTCACTGTTTTGTCTCCACTAAATATTTTATGTAAGAGAAAGGTGAAAGACCAGGAACTCCTTCTATGCTGAGGTGAGGGCTGACTCACCTTTCCAGCAAAGAACAATTCTTCCTCCTTCTTTAGGTCACAACTCCCTGAAAATAATCTATCCAAAGGCAATGAGTTTTGAGCACAACTTGAGTTGGTGAGACTTGAGCATCCTTGTTATGTAGGTGCTTATAGCAGATTTTTCTTGCCTTGCCCCATCCCACTCATTTCCCAAGGTGGCAGAGGAAGGTCAAACTTAGAGGTGGAAGCACTTTTTTTTCTCCAGGCTACCTCTCTAGCTAAGTCACCTGCAGTAGAAAAAAATTCTCCATTATCTTAAATCTTCTACTGATGACCATAGTGCCACACACTTCACTGAACTTTATAGCCCATGTATGCGTGTAAATATGTGCCTTTTAATCAAGTTTCAAAAACTCCAAAAAAAATTAAAAAATGTAATAGATATGTACTCTTCTTAGTTTTAAAGAGAGTTTGCTACATATTTCACAGCATTACTAAAAGATAATATTACGACATTCGCCAGCTGTGAGGATTGTATTTCAGATAAACAACATCAGTTCCATTTTAGTCCATCAGCATATTACAGCTGCTGAGTAAAGAATACATTTAGATTTTTCCCTGAAGAGAGAAGGTCATAAATGCTGAAAGAATTACTAATGCAATGCAGACACTATTTTTTTTTGCATTTACTTTATTTGTCAAATATAGAAACCAAGCTTTAAATCTCATTTTCTATTTTTTGAATGATTACTATGTCTTCTAAAAAGAATTAAGGTAAAAGAATATCATGCTTCATCTCCTAATAAGTATTGTACAATGATTAAAAGTTAGACACTTGCCACCGTATTAAGTAAAAGTAAAGGAAATGAAAAAATAAGATTAAAATTTTTTCAGAAGTTATTGTAAGTGTTAAGATAAGTATTCAAGTGTTAAGAAAGTATTTCAAGTGTTAAGATACTAAAATAAACCTGTAATTTTCTCATTGGATGTGTTAATAGTTTTATATCACATGTCTAATTAATTGTTTTCTGTTCACTAGAAGCATATCTATACAGAAAAAATATGTATAACTTAGTTGTACAGTTGTTGAGTTTGACCCATAAAAATAGTGTAAGGTTTCTTTTTTTCTCTTTTCTATAGCTAGTTTTCTTTATAATTCTTTTCTGAATGTATATATGGTGAATTTAGATAATTTATTCTTGGCTAAATTATATGTATAAAATTAATAATCAAGAATTTACCTTATATGATGAGTTTTTCTGCTTACAGAAAGTTTAGTATTTTGTATTTTTTAATGTCAATGAAAATATTACTCAGGTTTCTTTTACCATATTTGAAAATCCATTTATAGTTCTGAAGGAAGTATTTTCAAGATCAGGTGTCAGCATATTTGAGTTCTGGTGAGAAGCCTCTCATTAGTAGGTAGTACTGCTCTATATGTTTAAATGGCAGATAGAATAAAAACTCTGAAAAATTCCTACCTCATAGAAAACACTAACTCTAATTCTATGTTGTGGGCATCCTCCTAGCTACATTTATATCTATTTGTCTCCAAAGGAGACAATGGACATCCTGATTTTGTTCTTGACCTCAGTGGTAATGCTTTCAGTTTTTCATTATTAAGAATAATATTGGCTATGGGCTTTATATAAAGAGCTGTTACTATGTTGAGAAAGGTTCCTTCCACATCTATTTTGCTGAGGGATTTTTTAAATAATATATATATATATTTTTAAATTTTTTTTTTTTGGTTTTTGTGCCACACCCGGCGGTGCTCAGTGGTTACTCCTGGCTGTCTGCTCAGAAATAGCTCCTGGCAGGCACGAGGGACCATATGGGACACCGGGATTCGAACCAACCACCTTTGGTCCTGGATTGGCTGCTTGCAAGGCAAACGCCACTGTGCTATCTCTCCGGGCCCATTAAATAATATTTTTATGTAAGCACCATGATTACAAACATGATTATAGTTGGGTTTCAGTCATAAAAATAATACCAGCCTTCACTAGTGCAACATTCCCACCACCAATACCTCATCCCCCACTCCTTGCCTGTATTCGAAACAGGAATTCTACTTCTCTCACTTATTAACATTGTTATCACAGTTATTAGTGTAGTTATTTCTCTAACTGCACACATACCACTCTTTGTAGTGAGCTTCGTATCATGAGCCTGTCTTTCTAGCCCTCAACTCTATTGTTTATGGGCTTTATTATAATAATATCATTTATTATTCTGAAATCCATAAATGAGTAAGACTATTCTATGTCTATCTCTCTCCTTCTGACTTATTTCACTCAGCATAATAATTTCCATGTCCATTTATGTATAGGAAAATTTCATGACTTCATCTCTCCTGACAGTTGCATAATATTCCATTGTATATATACCATAGTTTATTTAGCCATTCATCTGTTGAAGGGCATTTTGGTTGTTTCCATAATATGCCTATTGTAAATTAGCTGAGGGTTTTAATCATTACTATGTTTTGGATCTTGTCAAGTACATTCTCTGCATCAATAGATATATGATCATTTGTATGTATCCCATAATTGTATTTTGTATATATATTGTATTGTATCTATCCCATCATTATTCTATGTTAATAGATTAATATATATACTGACCCATCTTGATATCTCCATATAAAATCCACTTGATTGGTATGTATATTTTTTATTTAATTTTTATAAACATCATGAAGTTAAGGCTTTAATTGCTGATTCTGATATTCCCTAAGTATTCAGAGTTATTAGTATGTCTATACTTCATAGTTTATGGGTAAATTTTGGTACATCTTTTAATATTTTATTAAAATATATGCTACTCAGGGGCTGGAGAGGTGGCACTAAGTAGTAAGGCATCTAGGATGGACCGTGGTTTGATTCCCCGGTGTCCCATATGGTCCCCCAAACCAAGAGCAATTTCTAAGTGCATAGCCAGGAGTATCCCCTAAGTGTCACTGGATGTGGCCCAAAAACAAAACAAACAAACAAAAACTATGCTACTCAAATAAAATGTTAGAGTTTTGTTATAAATAAAAATATTTTATAATTGAAATATTGTATAAAGCTGTAATATCCAAAATTTGTTTTCAAATGAATTATGTATGACTCTTATGCATTCATCATTTTACATTTTGTGTGGGATTTCTCCCACATCTTCATATATCTTTTCATCTAAGGCAAATTAAATCTTTATTTAAATTTGGTTACACAGATATATTTTAGAAATTCTTATAATAAGTCAGCATTCATTTGTTTAACATCAATGTCACTGAAAATGTTACAACACAACATTGATTACACCTATTTAAAAAATATTTCAAATACAACATCAGAGTCGTATATCATTTACATATATGCATGCACAATACTCGCTAAATAATTAGATTTTCTGGTTTTCAAGCAAATCTTACTATTCTGTCAGTGTTTAAAAATTACTTATTGTCCAGGTTAATTTTCAGTGAAATTAAGTATCCATGATTAAATTACAAGTAATCATTACCCTGTGTGGTTCATAATGCACTAATGTTAATGGCAGAGTTAATTTAAGTAACATTTATTTCCCAACACTATGATTCAAAGTTTCATTACTGTGATAATTACATGTGAGTACAGAAAATACAAATTTCACTGATAGCCCTTCTGTCTGTCAGTCACTTGAAAAAAACAGATTACATCTCTCAAAGTCTGTCCTAACTGTATACTGCACATTCATCATTAGCTCTATATACAGTAGATGTTGTGCTTGTTCTTTTCTTCCAATCACACACATAGATAATATTATTTTAAAAATTTAGTTCAAAAGAGGAAACTAACAAATCTCAAATGAAATTCAAATTGATCATAAATGCACTTAGAGGAGAGACAGGTTATAAAATATATAAATAATATAATAATTTGAGATTTCTCTAGTTATTTCTAAAAATCTAGGAAAAAATCAACTTTACCTAATGACTAAAAAAGGAAAATGCCAGAGGGGAAAAAGTGGCACACAGAATACAAAGACTAAGTTTATTTTTAAAGAAAAACCTAGGATATATTTATAATAGTGAAATAAAGTACAAATTGTTAAAAACTGATACAAACGGGCCCTGAGAGATAGCACAGAGGTGTTTGCCTTGCAAGCAGCTGATCCAGGACCTAGAGGTGGTTGGTTTGAATCCTGGAGTCCCATATGGTCCCCCGTGCCTGCCAGGAGCTATTTCTGAGCGACAGCCAGGAGTAACCCCTGAGCACCGCCGGGTGTGGCCCAAAAACCAAAAACCAAAAAAAAAAAAAAAAAAAAAAAACAGAAAAACAAAACCAAAAAAAACAAAAACAAAAAAAAAAACCTGATACAAATTTATGATACAAATTTATGAAAATTTTTACTGAAGTAAAAATATTTTTAATGGCATATTAAAAGTAAAAACTTAACACCATTTAAAGTATATTTTATGACTTCAACTAATAATTCACTTTTTTCAAGTTTCTAATAATTTATATAACTAAACATTGATTATTTGTTATAAATAGAAAAACTATGCTATAACATAAAACTATGTTATAACTATATTATAAACTATGTTATAACATTTGTTATAAATACAAAATGGTTTGTCACACAGGTTCTTAGCAATGATCAAATAATTTTCATTGTTCTTACCATTGATTTAGATCACCATATATCGTTTAAATGACTTACATATTTCCATACTGCTATGTATAAAGAGGAAAAATCACAGTTAAAAATGTGTCCAGTGTTTTCATAGGTTATGTATGTTTAAATACTACAGATTCCCTTATAACTCCAATTAATATGACTGTTTTTTTCTTAAAAATATCTTTCTTTGACTCTCAATCAATTATAATTCACCAATCATATCACATGTCTAAATGCCATTTCCCACAATAGAAAATCTCCAAATCATTTCTAGTTAAAGCAAATTTTTCAATCAGATCTTTTTATGGGGTGGGGGCACACCTGATGACGCTCAGGGATTACTCCTGGCTATGTGCTCAGAAATTGCTCTGGACTCAGCGATATGGGATGCCGAGGATCAAACCCAGGTCCATATTGGATCAGTCCCATGCAAGACAAATGCCCTCCCTCTGTGGCTGTGCTAATGCTTCAGCTTCAAATGCTTTAATCATATCTATTAAAAATAAGATTTGCATAAATTAGACTAAAGATAGTCATATGGAAAAAATTGAGCAGTTTTCAAGTGAGTGAGTGGCCACACTGAGCAGTGCTCAGAATTCGCTCCTAGCTCTGCTCAGGTATAGTTCTTGGTTGAGCTTTGGTCATTATATGCAATTTGGGGGATCTTTCTGGGCTGTTTGTGTGAAAGGCAAGTTTCCTACCCTGTGCAATCTCTCAGGTCCCTTTTATTAGACATGTTGTTTAATAATCATAATAATCATAGGACTCAAATATGTAGAAGAGAAAACAAAAAAGTAACAGAGTTGTCATATTGTACAAATCTAGAATATAGATAGATGTTTAAGAGATACTAAAGTAACAATTACTTTGAGTGATAAAATAAGTATAAGAAAGAGTTTCACTTGCTTCTAACTAACACTATATTGAATGCTTAACAGGTCTAAGAATGGAATAACCATAGCAAAAAATAAGAAACTAAAGTTTTAACCAATTCAGCTAAGACATAGGGCCTATATAATAACCTGTACTGTGATATCTGAAAATTTAATTTTCTAACTTTACCTTATCATAGAAACTTAACTTTTATCAAAATTCATCATCATATAATTGGTAAGTTAACAAATTATCATCAGACAAATTGATAAGAGAACAAATCAGACATTTTGGTGACACAAAAGGTTTTAAAAATTATTATGTTGGTGACCAGAGTGATAGCACATGGTAGGGTGTTTGCCTTGCACATGGCTGCTCCAGGAGAGACTTGGGATTGATCCCAGCGTTCATTATGTTCTCCGAGCCAGATGCAATTTCTGAGTGCATAGCCAGGAATAACCCCTGAGTGTGACTGGGTGTGATCCAAAACAAAAACAAAGAAGTTATTATTATGTAGCCAACTTCTATAGTTTGACATTTTTATTTTTAGAAGTTTTAGCTTTACTTTGAAAGTATTTTAAAAAATCATAAAAACACTTAATATTTAATTGCCATCATATAAATAAAAAAGATTGCTATGCAACAACATATTTATAACAATCATATAATGTTTTATAATGTATTAGGAACTCATTATTAAGTCAGATCATCACATTAATCCAAGTAATAAATTTCTTTAAGAAAGGCATTAAAACTTCCAAATGTTGATAATTTTGATGAGAATTCATTTATTGTACAAAGCTAAATGACTATGTTGCTTAAGAAATAAAAAGCAACAGTATTTTTTATGATACTTTTTCTTTTTCTTTTTAAGAAGGACATTGAATTCAGGAAGAATATTTTCTTTCTGAGTGATACTACTGCTTCAAGACTTGAGGGACCGAGTAAAAACATGGAGCACATGATACAGAAAATTGAACACACCAACAATGGAGGAACAGTACCTCTAGAACCTTAAAGTCTCTATCCTAGGCCCTGTCCTAGGACCTGCGCTAATACCAAGATTGCTTGCTATAGTGGCCTTATTTTCTCATCCACAACAGAGAAGAAAGGTTCCTGACACCACAAACAAAACAAAACAAGACAAAAAAAAAAAAAAAAACAAAAAACCTTGGGATATGGCAATGAGAAGTTACGGAGCCAGTGGTTGTTCCCATGACAATATGCTTCAAGAGTGGAGAAACCCTGAATATCTTAGGCCACGGGAATGTCCTTCCTTCCCCAATACTTGCTGTGCCTACACACACACACACACACACACACACACACACACACACACACACACACACACACACACACACACACTAAAGTGGGGTAACACAAACCCTGCCACTACAGCACTTTTTCTGGTTGTTTTATTTTTTGTTTGTTTTTTGATATTATTTTCCTTCTCTTTTTTCTTCCACTTTTTTCTTTCTTTTCCACTTTTTGGATATTATTCGATGATTTTTTTTCTTTTTTAGTACTTGATAACAAATGTTTTCTCCTCTTTTCCTTAACCTTTTAATCTCCAACAGAATAGCATAACTTGAATCATTCAGCCTCATAAATTGAGGGGGGGGAAAGAATGATGCCAGGACCAGTCATATGAACATGTAGTGTAAATAAAAAATGACCAGACTGGAACACCAAATAGAATAGAAACCCAACCTTTAACAAGCTGTAAGGCAGAGACCATTTGCACTACGATTCTGGGGAGTAAAGGAGGGAGATGTGGGAGACATGCTGGGAACAGGAGTGGAGGGAGGACAATATTGGTGGTGGGAATGCCAGTCATTCTTGTCACTATGTATCGTAAATAATTCTGTGTAATGAACTTCAGTCACAATAAAAAAAAAGACTTAATATGTGAATTCTCTTTCTTAGGTTAAAATAAAATCTGCTCATCTGAAAGAGCAAATAGAACTCAAAATTGTTTCTTGTCCTGACATGTTCCAAATAGTCTGTTGTAAGATGAGCAAACTAGTTTTGCTTAAAGCATATTATATGTAATTAAAGATTTTTCTATTGATATTGATCGGGAGAAGAAATCACTAACAGCTGTCAGCTAGTAGCTGTTTTATTGCAACTAGTAGTTCTTCTGTTATTGTATGGTCTAAAAACAATTGCACAAAATTCTAAAATGAGATTGAAGCCACTCTGAGACCGTGATTGAATGAGATAAAACATATGACACTGCTCTTTGATCACATTTGGAAACAGACAAGAAAACATATCATTTACCCACTGAGGAAAGCCAGGTGTGGCCTCGAAATGAAAAGTAAAACAAAATCAAAATCTATGTAGCCATAAAAGTTTCCAAGCATTCCTCTTGCAAACAGTTTTATACCCACTACTTCCTCTTCCCTCCCAGATAAATCATGGAATTATACTCAGTTTATGACAGCAGCTTTTTAAAAAATTCTTACTTTCTTGCATCTCTTTAAATAATCTATAAGAAATCTGAATCTTAAAGAATTAAAAAAAAGTATTTGATTAAAAAACAGGGAAATATAAACCATAAACAAAAAAAACTGAACTCCATCTTTTTTTTTTTTTTTTGTCTTTTGGGCTACATACAGCCACACCAGAGGCGCTGAGATGAATTTTGTCTCTGCTCTCAGAAATTACTCCTATCAGGCTTGAGGGGCCTAACAGAAGCTGGGGATTGAAACCAGGTCAAACGCATACTAGGCAAATACCCTTTCTGCTGTAGTATCACACAGGGCAGCCTACCCTCTCATTTTTATATAAGATCTGATTCTTGACTTGCACCAGATCAATAATATTTCATTTAGCCAAAAGAAATAAAACTATCCTACTTGAAAGCACTCATCATGAGTGCTTTAGGCTATCTTTATCGTATAATCATTGCAACTTCACATTTATACCTTGAGCCCTTCATCTGTCCATTGACTCCTTTTTATTTACTCTAATAAAATTGCCCCTTCTCTTTAAATCTTTTTTTTTTTTTTTGGTTTTGGGCCACACTCGATGACGCTCAGGGGTTATTCCTGGCTATGCACTCAGAAATTGCTCCTGGCTTGGGAGACTATGTGGGACCCTGGGAGATCAAACCGCAGTCAGTCCCATGTTAGTGCAAGGCAAATGCCTTACCACTTGGGTCACCACTCAGGCACCTCCCTCTCTTTAAATCTTGATTTTATTTTTAACCTGAACCTCTATTTCTAAATAGAAATTCTTTACTATTGCCTTTTAAACACATTTTGGCTTACCTTCAACCTTGGTGTTCGCACATTAAAGGTTAACATGCTGAATAATATGCTCTTCTGAGACTTCCCAAAGGTTTCCACTAGACTTTTATTGTTGTCATTCTTGTCTCATAAAGTTCAACTTGATTTTACCACCATTGTATTCATAGTGGCCTTTAACTCATGGACATCAATAGTAATTATTCCATTGTAAAGAAATTGTAATTTCATCTAGTGTTATGCTTATATCATAATATTACTATATAAATATAAAAAACAGTAAGTCAATTTTCAACTAAATAGAAGCTATATTTTGTAGACCTATTATTTTGTTTCTAATATATAAAAGGAGCATAGGGTTTATGTGAAATCCACAGAAGACCCAAAATAGCCAAAATTATTTTGAGAATAAAGAATATATTTGGGGAATTAATTTGGGGAATTTACATTTCCCAATTCCAATTAGATTATAGAGATAAATTATTAAACCATTGTGGTACTGTCATAGGAGCAAATATGCTGATCAAAGAAAAATATTTAAAGATATTTAAACAAAGTACTTAAACATGCATAAAGCAACTGATATTTAGGGGTGCTGTTACAGAGAAAAATAATCCTAGTGTATCACTAGGTTCTTTTAGCAGAAAAAGAAAGTTGTCACAAGATAGATATTTGTCAAAATTTGTCACAAGTGAAAAGATAATTTTATTTATGTGTGCCTAAGAATATGTAAACTATTAATTTGCCACTATAGTGAGATTATGTACTTTCGAGAGAAAAGTTAAAGAAATTAGAAAATAACGGAGAGATAGCACAACGGTGTTTGCCTTGCAAGCAGCCAATCCAGGACCAAAGGTGGTTGATTCGAATTCTGGTGTCCCATATGGTCCCCCGTGCCTGCCAGGAGCTATTTCTGAGCAGACAACCAGGAATAACCCCTGAGCACCACCGGGTGTAACCCAAAAACCAAAAAAAAAAAAAAAAAAGAAATTAGAAAATGTAAAATAAAAACTTGAACAATCCTGAATTGTTTGCAAACAGTATTTGCAAACTCTAGTGTGACTTTGCATTTACTTTCTAGAATATAAAAGACAATTTAATGTTTTTAAGAAGAAAATTAGCCAATGCAAAAATGTTTGTTTTAACTTTCTTTAATTTAAAAATCAGTGTTCAATTTTGGCATATCTTAGAACATCCTATATTTTCAGTCAATAATGTAAAAACATGCATAATAGGAAAAAGGTAATATTCCAAATTAATAGTGTTAAAAAATGTACATTGGAGACAGAAGTGATAGCACAGTGGTAGGGTATTTGCCTTGTAGGCGGCCAACTCAGGCAAACCTGAGTTCAATCCCTGATGTTTCATCCTGTTCTCCAAGCCTCCAAGAAATGATTTCTGAGTGCATAGCCAGGAGTAACCAAGCCAAACCAAACCAAACCAAACAAACAAACAATAAAACACCTGTATATAGATATGTAGAGAAAATTAAAATCATATCACTAGGTTAAGCAGTATAGCAAACACATTCAAAATTCATTAAAGACTTACATATAAAACATGAAACTAAGTTTTGTCCAGAAAAATCACAGGGAAGGCATTGACAAGATTTCTTAATTATAAACTTAATTATAAACTATATCAATCATAAACTATTATAAACCACTGCTGTGCATTTGACAAAAATTGCTAAAATTAGTATTTGATAAATTAATCTGCACTCTTCTGTTCATTACAACTTCCATACACAGTAGCTATATATAGAAATAACTCAGATATAACTACATGGTTATAAACTTTTAATTACATTATAAATAATTTTATTTATAATAGTTATATAATATTAGTATTATTACACTGACAAAATATAATTGACTTCCAATTGACATCTCCTGATCTATTTTGGAACCAGTTTTTTTTTTTGAGAGAGTGTGTGAGTATGTTTGTGTGCGAATGTGTGTGTTTGAGTCACATTCAGCAATACTCAGCCCACATAAATAGCTCAATCCAGGCCACATACATAGTTTAACTACACAGTTTTAGCAGTTAGAAAAAGCCAACAGAAAGAAGCTAAAGCAAACAGAAAAAAAGGAAGTAATGTGCATTGATGAAGGTTATTGTATGTTGTCTGTAACTCAATCATGAACAACTATTTCTGTGGAAAAAAAAAACTACTAGGAATAACCTTGCAACCATGGTGTTTAATTAAAATGAAGACATAAAAATGCATAGCAGAATGAAAAGAAATGGAAACTATAAAATAATCCAAAAGATCAAGGAAACTGAGAGTTGGTGCTTTGAAAGAATAAATAAGATTGATAGATTGGGGCCGGAGAGATAGCATGGAGCTAAGGCGTTTGCCTTGCAAGCAAAAGCTCTGTGGTTCAAATTCGGAATCCCATATGGACCCCTGAGCCTGCCAGGAGTGATTTCTGAGTATAGAGCCAGGAGTAACCCCTGAATGCTGCCGGGTGTGACCCCCCCAAGAAGAAAAAAAAAAAACAGAAAAAAATAAAAGATTGATAGGTCACTAGTAAGATTCATAAAGAAACAAAAAACATTAGTAAGTTGAATCAGAAAAAAAGAGAGGTCACAAGACATCATCATAGTGAAGGTTATCAGGGATCATTTCTTTCCTTTCTGTAAATAACAGATAATGAACTATTATATTGTGCCAAAATAGTATACATAAGAAGTATATCTAATACTTAAAGCTATTTGAAATAGTTTAATATTAAACAAAATGTATCTTCTCTTGATTTTGAGAATTTTGCTTATTTTCTTTTGCCACAATATACATTTAATGATTGTCTCACATAGCAATCTGCATTTAGCTAATCTAGATAGGCCAAGACTTTTGCTCAGAAAAAATTCATTTATGTAGAAACAAAGTATGTAGATATTCAGGATATATCTGATGTACTGTCATAAGGAAGGCTGACAGTGACAGGACATGGGCTGTCATAGTGTGTCAAAGGATGAAGTTAGTAATATATAGGGCAGGCATTTAATCAGTCTTTTTATCAGCAAGAAAATGGTCCTTACAGTAAAATTATTGCCAGATGTCTGACACCTAAATATTAAAGTGAATCATCAAGAATCTTCTGACTTATGAATTTAGAAGAGGATGAAATTAGCACATAGAAATTAGCACACTAGAATGATAGTAATTTAAATGGAAATAAATTAAGCATAAGCAGTAATTGTTTTATCTCTATTAATATTCTATATTTTTCTTTTTGTTTTCTGATGGCTTATTGCTGACAAAAACAGTTTTAGTCACACCAAGCATGTTGCTATATATTAGGATAATTTTAAGCACTAACAGTATTACTTTGAGAAAATTCTAAAGTGTTTGTTAGATTAAATATTAAACTCTAAAGCTAATATTTACCTTTCTTAATAGTTAATTAAATAGATGAAATAAGGAAAGTCAACATAATACACAGACACCAAAATGAAAACAACATAACAAATCAACATTGTAAATTTCAACAACAAAAAATAACTCGTGTTATCACCAGGTAATGTGAATATAAGCAATAGTAGGAAGAGTCATAAATTTGGCCTCTCTAGAACTATCCCTTGCAATAGCTCACAGCCTGGTGGCCAGGAATCCTGACTGTCCTTTCTTCAAGTATTTATTGTTCAAAACCAGTAGCCATTGGAAGAAGGAAAAACATCAACATAGGATTGCCTATCTATACTAATGTAACCTGGCTATGCCTTTTCATATCAAAGGAGCCTGGAGTAGCTAATACAAAATCTCTGGTTTTGTATTCTAGAAGAGGTAGTACATAAGAGTGAATAGTGGATCCCTGCCAATAGCCAATAAAGAGTCCTGGTAATTAGTAATTGCTGGATAGACAGACTTTCCAAAATAAAATACACTTTTTAGCCCCTCTCCTCAGACTATCATTTTTCTAGCTAAGTGTATTTATTTTTGGAAAGTTTGTTTATCCAGCAATAGGATTCATGAGTAAAATATAGGGCTTAGCAAAACTGAAATTAAAACACATATTTTACTAACCCCTCCAAACAACTGAAATTTCATTTTTAAAGTCATTTTTTCTAATCCTATACATTCCCTAATGATTAAAAGTATACATATCCCTATCTTTTTTCTAAACTTTTAATATTTCTATGAGACTAAGATATATATTTCTATAATTGTAAGGACAACGTATTTTCTTTCAGTTTTCAGCAAATAAATCATTTTTCAAGTTAATACAGACATCTTTATTCTATTTCCCAAAGTGTTCAATTCTTAAGGACTAAAGTAACCATATCAGATTAGGTAGAAATGCAATATTTTATATGGTGTAGATAATCAAATTTAACTTTGGGGGCACAATGTATCACTATTCTGTTCAATGGAAAGTGAAACTTGAGAAAACAGCATTTCAATCTTCATTTCATGTACATGATTATATAGTTCAGAGCAGTGAAAATCTTATGATATTGGATAAGAGATTATCTGATTATGTGATTTGCAGTGGATCAAATAGCATTAAAGGAAGACAATTTACTTCTGTGATCTCTAGTAGGCAAAGTGTTTACTCAAGGCTATATAGTAAAATTGATAAGAGATAATTACAAGATATTTTGTCACACATTTCTTTATTAGTCAATTAGTATATTTTAACATCACTTGCAATGATGCATGCACATTTTCATGAAAATGGCAAACATAGAATGTGTAAATTTTTTCATTATTTGCAATGTATTTAAATGCAATTTTTATCTATTATAATTATATATTCAAAGTACAACTGAAGAACTACAATAATCTGAGGACCTAAGGGAGCTGTAATTTAATTTAATTTGAACATTGACACACTTCATACGACTAGCCTGTGGTTTCCAATAAATCAATAATGTTAAATCAAAATATTAAATACACAACATAATTTATTGTTTGCAATTTTAGTCATGAAGAACTAATAGTTTTAAAAATATCAAGCTAGAGGTTTTTTTGCCTCTGACTTAACCATTATGTGCCATATCAAAATAAAATGTCTACAATAGAAAAGTGTCAGTAAATTCAAAAACTTTGCTCAGTGATTTGGTGTAAAATGACAGACATTATATCATTGAACTTCTAAACCTCCACAATATAGCATGATGCAGGTTGATTTGTGGCTCACCCTCCCTCTCTCTCTTCCCAAATTAACACAGTAAATTCCTAATCCCTCAAATATTATCTTATTTGGCAATGGGGCCATGCATTTACCATTAGTTAAAGTGAGACCATGCTTCCCACGTGAGTGTCTTCACAAACCTTGATTCCTAGTGTCCTTACTACAAGAGTATGTGTATAATAAAGACATGAATATACTCAAAAATACACATTGAAAAGTAAGCTCAAGAAAAAAGCAAAATAATTTTATGGAATCAAAAAGCCCAGGGATTATAATAATGTAGTACTGCAGATCATAACAGTCCCTCCTTTAATGCCTATATAGGGGTTATGATTCTGCTACCATCCTAACTTTGAACCCACGAGCCTAAGAAAATAACTGTCAGTTGCTATAAGTATTAAATTTGTCATAATTTGCAAATTTAGCTCTTTATTTCCAATGTTAATTTTGATATGGAAAAATGAATCACTGCTTTATAAATACTTACAGATATAGTTAGTAGTAGATTTGAAATAGTGTAATGGATAGATACTGGAAGAGTCAGATTTACATGACTTTAAACCTGGATTGCCCTGAAGACAATTGATAGAAAAAGAATAGAAATACTAAGAGTTCTGTTCAATCTCTTACTGAAGTTTTGCTCATCCACGTTGTATGTATGCTCACTGAAAACTATTGCCTGTTGCCCATATAAGACAGATTTCTTAAGATAGGATATTGAGGCTCTCATTCTGCCATGTTTTACTTTAAATTTATATTTTTGGCTACACCCAGATGTACTCACAGTTTATTCCTGGATCTATGCATGCATCATGGATCAAATTGGGGTTAGCCTTCTATAACACAGATATTTTATTCCTGTCCTATGTCTCCAATCCTTACTCTGACATATTCCTTATAGTGGAAGGTTGGTATGGAGATGTTGCAATGCTTGGTAATAATTTGCCCATATGGAAATGTCAAAAAACAGATTTTTATCAGTGCTTAAAATTATCGTATTTTCCCGCATATAAGACGACTTTTGAAACAAAAAAATGTCAACCAAAAATCAGGGGTGGTTTTATACGCCGAGTATATCCTGAAAAATGTTTCAATATGCGGCTAAATGAAAATTGTCTGATTATTGCCACAAACCGAATTTTCCAACTCGATCCTGCACCAATCACTGCCAGGCTGCTCAGACAGCCTCTCTAACTCAGCCAATCCAAGCAGGCTTTTTATGCATGCAAATTAGACAATGTTCTGGACCCGAATCTACATTGTAAAAAGCCTGCTCAGATTGGCCAGAGTCAGAGAGGAAGTCTATTACAGTATAACCTTTGGACCTTTGCTTGTTGTGATTGGCTCACAGTGGTACATGAGCACAGGAACACATGCAGCACATGCAGTACAGGAACATTCTGTCTGATACAGCAAATATAGGCCTAAACCTATGTTTTAACTGCAAAATTAAGGGGTCGTCTTATACGCCTGGTCGTCTCATATGCCGGAAAATACGGTAATTCTTAACTTTCCATCTTAGAGGCACACACAAGTCTGGCTCAGAATAGTCATTCTTTTCCCTATGTACTCTTTTCTATATTATTTACAAAGTAATAGCAATAATCGGGATAATAATTCTAAAATTCATGCAAATATAAGAAAATAAGAATCCTAGTATAGAAATAGGCTGGATTGTAGTGTACTATAGAGTGTCAGTGAAATTATTTGAATTGTGTTTTAATATTTTATGGAATATAAACTTGTACATAATCAGCTGATTTTTTCTACTGCTAATAGTAAAATGAAAAAAATATTAAAGAAGGAAAATTTAAACAAAATTAACCATAACGTGAAAAAAATACAAATTCCTTAATGCCAAAAGGTAAAGAAATAAATGTACCAGAGAATATCTGGGCACAGGCTTTACAGCAACCATTTGCTATAGTCTGTATTTGACAGTAGACAGTATAAATACTAATATGATATTTTTAAGTAAACAATAAAATAAGGATAGTTAGCATTTTGCCTATGGATCCATTCAACAATTTCAGTCAAAACACTTCTTATTCTGAATGACCATGTCTGAGATGGGGAAACTGAAGGAAAGCTCTTGGACTTTGAGATTCTATGAAATAAAAAAATCAAAGTGAGAAATTTATTCATCCAGGAATGTTATTCTCCAAATCAAGATAATTACCCCAACTTTGAAAAATTACTCCAATTATGAACTTCCATAATAGAAAGAGAGGAATAGCTCACAGGCTATGAGGGCCCAGTTTACCAGAAAAGGAACACATTAGTAAAATGAAACAATCAGAAAAGTCTTCTTTTGTGATATTTTGTTTAAATCTAAAATAAAAGGTCATTTTACTATAAAACCATAGAGCCTGTGATAGCTATAAAATATGAAAAACTTTTGATTTTAATGATAATAAATTCATTATCTAAGTCGATACCTTTTTTAGTTGCAAGCACTATAAATTTGTCATTTATACCTAGAACAGACTTTATAAAAGCTATCCCCAACTGATTAAAATGTAGTGCACTGAACAAAACTGAGATTTTTTTTGGGGGGGTGGGTGGTTTGGGCAACATCCAGAAACGCTCAGGCATTACTCCTGGCTTTGCACTCAGAAATCACTCCTGTCAGTCTCCTGGAACCATATGGGATGCCGGGAATCAAACTCAGATTTGACCTGGGTTGGCTGTGTGCAAGGCAAATGCCCTACTGCTGTGCTCTCACTCTGGCCCCCCAGAAATGAGACTTTAGATGACTAACAGGTGTATGGTAGAAAAAAGATGATTTGTGTCGATAATAGTTTTCAAGATTGAGGTTAAAAATAAAAAAAATATTAAGCACCCAGTGCAACAAACAAATTTAGGAAAAGTTCTCTTGAGCCCTGAAAAAAAAAAAAGGTTTCTTTTAGAATGTTAAGAAACTGGGTATATGTCAAAGTATTTGTACTGAAGATATTTTAAAGAAATAAGTACTATAAATCAACATGAAAAGGAACTTATGAACAGAGTGCTTAAAAAAACTAAACAGGTATTTATAAAATGTGTAGTTCAAAGTAGAAGTTCTAATAGGTGACACAAAGATTTATCCAATACTAATCACAAAGGTCAATATTAAAAATAGAATATATTAGTAATGCTCAATTTACATTCATCCATTATTATTTTGATCTAAAATTAGAAGTCAAATTATTTTTGAATGCTTAATGAATTTTTAAAAAGTTTTGCAAACATTTTGTGAAATGCTGACTTTCTTTAGTTAATTTGGCAAAGATTTTGGAAGCCCTTTGGATAATGCAGTGAAGAGCAATGGCCTTCTTTACACCCTCCTCTTCAAGTTTTTTCCAAATTTTATTTTCTAAATCACTTCATTTAATTACAATTTGGATGACTCAAAAGTTAGTGTGTTCTATAGTCTTATTATTTTGTGTGGTTTTATGTTTTCATCATTACAATGCTTTAGTAAACATTTTAAAGCACTAAAGCCCCATCTATTAGACCCTAATGAATACTTACAATCTTAATATTTAATTTTTCAGAATTTTATAAACTAAATGCAGAATCCATCTTTTTATAACATTTGATTTTAAGACTATAGTAAAATTTTTCAGTGAGAATCTTCTTGCACATTTATTTCTATTCGAATATGCTCAGTTCAATTAAAAATTAGAAAATATTTATGGGTCAAAATGACTTCAATAAATCCCACCTCCAAATTTATTAGATGAAAAAAATACCATAAAAATAAATATGCTTCCAAAGACTTATAAAGTGTTTTGGTGAAGGCAGACATTTTAAAATAACTAAATAGCATAATATTGTGCTAGAAAAGAAAAAGTAATTTTCTCCCTCATCACCTCATATGGAAATATGTAATTTTAGTTCCATCCATCATAATCCTATGCAATTTCTCAGAAGAATGCTCTGAACTAGTTGAACAATTTTTAAGGGTTTTTTTTAATCTCTTTTAAAGTCTTTTTAAGACTTTTAAGTTTTTGGTTTTATTTTTTTTTAAATATACACATAATTCCACCACAAATATTAGTTGTTCTTTTTTTCTTTGAGAGGAAAAGACTTAGGCAATATTCTAAGCTAACTAGGGATAAATACTTATGGCTGGCTTAGGGGATCATATGGAGCCAGGGTCAGTTAGACCCTCCTTAGATCTTTCTTGTACATGGTAAGAAAATCAGGGTTAGTCTTGTACAAGGCAAACACTTTATTCACTGTTATACCTATGATATTCTATTATTTAACAATAATCTTACCTCTAGGGATTAATAGTTATTAAAACGTTTAAATTTTGGAAAATATAATATTCAATTATCTTAAAGAAATTACTGTAATTATTTTTACTAATGTAGACAATATAGTTGGAGGATATTGTCAATAATATTTCACGTTAGGATAGACTCATATTACTATTATCATATAACACATTAAGATTAAGAATTTAAACCTTAATGCAAAAGGTACAAAAAGAAATATCTTCAAACTAAATATGAAAATACATTATTTTTAATTTATACTAATTGGAATTATTTTCAGCTATTAAGAATGAGCTCCCACCTCACAGCCCAGAGATTGGCACACATCACAAAGAATGAGAACAAGCAGTGTTGGCAGGATGTGAAGAGAAAGGAACTCTTATCCAATGCTGGTGGGAATGCCGTCTAGTTCAACCTTTATGGAAAGTGATATGGAGATTCCTTCAAAAACTGGAAATCGAGCTCCCATACGATCCAGCTATACCACTCCAAGGAATATACCCTAGGAACACAAAAATACAATACAAAAACCCCTTCCTTACACCTATATTCATTGCAGCACTATTTACCATAGCAAGATTCTGGAAACAACCAAGATGCCCTTCAACAAATGAATTGCTAAAGAAACTGTGGTACATATACACAATGGAATATTATGCAGCTGTCAGGAGAGATGAAGTCATGAAATTTTCCTATACATGGATGTACATGGAATCTATTATGCTGAGTGAAATAAGTCAGAGAGAGAGAGAGAAAGATGCAAAATGGTCTCATTCATCTATGGGTTTTAAGAAAAATGAAAGACATTCTTGCAATAATAATTTTCAGACACAAAAGAGAAAAGAGCTGGAAGTTACAGCTCACCTCATGAAGCTCACTGCAAACAGGGATGAGTTTAGTTAGAGAAATAACTATGTTTTGAACTATCCTAATAATGAGAATGTACGAGGGAAATAGAAAGACTGTCTAGAGTACAGGCGGGGGTCGGGTGGGGAGGAGGGAGATTTTGGACACTGGTGATGGGAATGTTGCACTGGTGATGGGTGGTGTTCTTTACATGACTGAAACCCAAATACAATCATGTATGTAATAAAGTTGCTTAAATAAAAAATATTAAAAAAAGAATGAGCTCATTTGTTATTACTGAATATCAGAAAGGTCTCCATAATTTTTTCATATATTCAACCACTCACTAATTGGCAAAGATTACAAAATATTGAAGTCTACTTTGAAAGGTATGGTCTTTATTTTTACCCCTTTCAGCACTGCAATGTACAAAAGTTCTTGGTTCAGCTCTGATCACCTCTTTTCCTTCATTTTAAAAGTTTAAAAGTGTTTTCATCAAGAAGGAAGAACAGATGTCTCTGAGAACAGAGCAAATGCATGCTTTATGGTTGATTTTTCTATTTTGTGCTGTTTTCATTCTGTCTCCAAATTATTTTCGAGTCTAAGTTGGGGGCAGACAGCTGTGCCTACTTTAGGGCATGGACATTATGTTGAAGTACTATGTGTAATTGTATGTTGTTAGGTATCCAGAGTGCCTACAAAGTAATAATAATGATGATAATAATTATTTTCATGCAAATGCTCTAGCATTAGAGTTACATATAATAGTCTCTCTCTTTTAGAGCCTTATTTAATTATAGGGTTTCTGATCAACTGGTTCCTAGCAATGAAAATTACCTTTAATCTAACCAGCCCTAAATATAAATGCATACTTATATATGTTGACACTTGTCTCTTTTTATACCTTCTACTTTATGTTTGCATCACAGCCCTTTGTATTGGAGGATAATACAGATGTTCATAAAAATTTTCTCATTGCTAATAATTTGAGTTTTACTTTAATTAAGAATGTTCAGATTGAATTATGTTAATGCATGTGTGTATACTCAGAAGTAAACTTTGCTAAATACAACTTGGAAAGTTCTCAAGAGATTAAACTGAATCTACAACATAGTACAGGGGTTAAGAGCTTTGCTTCCCATGCATCTTACCCAGGTTCATTGATTTCCACAGCAAATGGTCCTTGAGAGCTCCAGGAGGACCTATGAGCAAAGAGCCTGAGCACAGTTGGATTTCTTTAACAGCCCCCCAATTAAACCATTTTTATATTATATTACCCAGAAAAGGAGAATAGGGAATATATTTGTATTTATGTTTATATATAGTACTCTACTAACACTTTTTGTTCATTCATGCAAATATATTTATACTATATATGTAGGATGAGTTTGTAAATATTATGTATGAGAGTAGACGTTACAAGATTACCTGTAAATATTATAAACTCAGTCAGTGATAGATTTCTATTTCTCCAGACCTGGGGTTACTTCACAAAAAGAAAAAACCAAAATTTTAGTTCTTATTTGAAGGCTGGCAGACATGAAGTCTACCATTATTTTCTTATGCATTACACATTATAATAGTTGAAAATAATTAGTAATTGTGGAGTTTATTTGTATAGGGATTATATTACATAACTATGTATCTACTCCTGGACACATAAGAAAAAATTATAATTGGATGAGAGCATGCCCATACATATCTCCACACATTAAAATTAGAGACAGTGTTTAGTAATATTTTACATTTCCTTACTAATTATTGAGAAAATATCTGTATAAAACTTTTTAAATAAAATATCTTCTTTTATTTATTTTGTGCAATAGCACAGCTGTATGGTGCTTGCCTTGCAAGCGGCTGATCCAGGATGGACCTTGATTCCATCCCTGGCCTCCCATAAGATCCCCAGCTGCGATTTTTTTAAATTATTTTTTATTTAATTTTTGGGGGGGCCACACCTGTTTGATGCTCAGGGGTTACTCCTGGCTAAGAGCTCAGAAATCGCCCCTGGCTTGGGGGGACCATATGGGACTCTGGGGGATTGAACCGTGGTCCTTCCTTGGCTAGCGCCACTTCGCCGGCCCCATGCCAGCTGCGATTTCTGAGATCATAGACAGCAGTAACCTCTGAGCGTCACCAGGTGTGGCCCCAAAAAAGAACAAAACAATATTTTTTTTACTAATAAAGTTATACTATGTCATATAACTGTCAGAGGTTAATGTAAAAATGACACAGGCTCAGCAAACACTTTGTTTTAAGTTCTATGGAGTTTCCAGTCTCTATCTATGGTAGCATAATGATTAATAATATAATACAAATTTTAATTGTTGAGAGGATTAGGTCAAACATTTTAGTGTTAATAAATTATTCCTCACTATGTGCTCAGGGACAATTCCTGTTCAAACATTAGGAACCATATATGATAACAAATATTGAACAAAGGTCTATGCAAGTCCAGAACAATACCCACTGTACTAATTTTCTATCTACAAATTTTAATTTTTTCCCTTTATTATTTCTTTTCTTTCCTTTTTTTTTTTTTTTTTTTGGTTTTTGGGCTACACCCGGAGGTGCTCAGGGATTACTCCTGGCTGTCCGCTCAGAAATAGCTCCTGGCAGGTACAGGGGACCATATGGGACACAGGGATTCGAACCAACCACCTTAGGTCCTGGGTCGGCTGCTTGCAAGGCAAACACCTCTGTGATATCTCTCCAGGCCCCCTTTATTCTTTCTTTTGTTAGACTAAATTCAGAACCTCATGTACTCTAAGGTTCTTTATCATATATATATATATATATATATATATATATATATATATATATATATATTCATATAGCTATACTGATATACATTTCCCTTTCCTGAATAATTAAATTTTAATTACTATTTTAAAACTCATATTGATGGAAACATCATAATTGCTGTATTTTGCTTCATCTATAATATTATGATAGCCATCTTATAGTCATTTAGAAATGTATAATTTATATATATTTGACTTATATAAGTTACTCACTCACAGATTCATTTGTAGGAAAAGTTAATATTTTAACATTACTAACTAGATACCTAAGAAATCATTTTGATTTTTCAGTTTATTTTATTAACAATATGAAACTAAGAACTGTAAATCATATATATTTTGCAACCTTGCCATCTTCACTTGGTTAATTTTATTGATATAATACTAACAGCTAGAAGTGTATACCTTCAACATTCTTCATAATTGTCCTTACTAACATTTTTAATCTGACCTTTAATATATTTCTCAATTCTTAGCCTAAGTAAATGACATTTTTGATTAATTCTTATTGTTATTGTTTTTATCATTTCCCCCTTTAATTGTTATTACTAGTTTTGTGATAGCTTAGTTTCTTTAGTGAAATAAAATTATTTTTTATGAAGTATGATAGAGAGGAAAGAGAATCTTAAAAATAAAGAATTAATGACACACATAAATTTGGTGTTCAGGAAAATTCCAAATTGAACATTTTTGGTAGGTCCGTTTAACTTCTTGATGAAATTACATAGTATTTTTCCAAAAGGCTCCTCAAATTTACATTCTCATCACCAATACAAATCATATTTTTTCCCTCATACTTGAAATCAAATACTTTTTGTTTTTTTTATTTTTTGAATGGACAGAGCCAGGTAAAGGATAAAGGGGGTTAGAAGTAGGGGTGGAAGTTGGGATTTTAGGGTTTGTTTCTGGTTCTGCACTCAGAATCATTCCAGAAATCAGTACTGGGTATATTAAAAAAATAGCTAGTATTGGTCACATGCAAACTTATCTCATATGCCACTGGCATTTTTTTAATATAAACATCACCTCTCATATAGACATAAATATTAAATGCATGGGATTTAGTTTCTGATTTTTATCTCTAAATGTTATCAATAGTGAAAATATTCCCATGTGACTTATTTTTAAATTTTAATCTAATATTCTTTATAGAAGTGTCTGTATAATCTTATATGTTTCTCTTTTTAGTACTGTAGGTCCAATCAAGGGATTCAATCTGTGATGCATATCCTCTTCCACTAGACTCTGTCCATTGCCTCTGCCAGTTTTTAATTGAACCATTTTGTCATTGTTATTGATTTGAGTTATTTACACATTTTAGATATTGACTACTTGCTAGAGGAATTGTCAATAATTTCACAACATGGTTGAATTTTCATTTGTTTATATCTTTTCTTCCAATAGAAAAAAATTCTACTAATGTGACCTCAACTGTTTATATTTGTTTTCATGCCTATTGATTTTTGGGTAATTTTCCCAAACAATAGCTCTCTAATGCTGATGTCAGGGTGTTGGGTTATGGTATCCGATAGACCACACAAAGCTATGAGATTTGCATTATTATGTGAAAATCACATGTCAAGTATATGTTGAGTCCCGAAGCTGACCAGTCAGGGCTGTCCTCATTAGAAGGAGAGTGACCCAGACATTGAGTAAGGGGCTTCCTATAATGCACTAAAACCTCAATTCACAATTTCCTTATCCCTTTACAATGATTGTTTAGATCCACCTGAAAAGTATAGTGTTCACATATTTTTGAAAACTTTCAGACCATCAGTTTCCTCCTGTTTTTTGATGGATTGGTATCAGGACATGGTTCAGGATATGGGTGGGAGGTAACTGTGGGGTCAGTTCACCAGGTCTTCCTAAAGCCTCATTCCAGAAAGCAGAAGTTTTCAGGAGATGGTTGGGGTGGTGACTGTGAAGTCAGCCAGTGTGTATAAAATGATACCTTAAAATGAAAGAACATGTGCCAAGTCTTAACTCAGGGTGGCCTTAAATGCAGACTGATTGTATTAAGTATGCCAAATATCTTATTAATGAGGTGTTTTTGTTTATTATTTGCATGTAGGAAAAGCAGTAGATTTTTAGATACAAATTTATAACCAGTTATTGATATATTTTTATTATTTCTAAATTTTTATTGGAAATATTGGTATTTTCAATATAAGTTATCATCTGAAAATAATAGATTCACTTTTTTTCTAACATGCTTTCATTTTAATCTTATTAAAATTCTTTTTTTGTTTGTTTTTTTGGGGGGGTCACACCTGGCTATGGTTTCAGAAATCACTCCTGGCTTGGGGACCATATTGGGTGCCAGGGGATCTAACCACGATCTGTCCTAGGTTAGTGCATGCAAGGCAAGGGCCTTACTGCTTGTGCCACTGCTCTGGTCCCTAAATTTCTTATTAATTGTTTTAACTAAGATTTTAACTGTAAGTTCAATCAAATTGGTGAAAATAGAGAATACTTAGAGGGTTCTGTTTTAATTTTAAGAGACAAAAGTTTATTTTTCATAACATGTATTTTTATTTTTATTTTTGAGGGGGCCACACCCTGTGACACTTAGGGGTTACTCCTGGCTATGCACTCAGAAATCGCTCCTGGCTTGGGGGACCATATGAGATTCTGGGAGATGGAACCACAGTACATCCTAGGCTAGCATGGGCAAGGCAGATGTCTTACTGCTTGCACCACTGCTCTGGCCCCTATATAAGTAATTTTATAGAGACACATGTTGAATGTATTTAATATTACTAAGGAATTCACAACACTGATTGATTTATGTTGAACTATGTTTGCATACTTAAAGTAAGCTACACATTATTATATATATTATAATGTAATAAATTGATACACTAGAATTTTTTTGAAATATTTTCTCATGGATTCTCTTCAGTTATTGTGCTCTATTTTTCTTCCCCATCTCATTTTTTATGTGCGTGTGTGTGTGTGTGTGTGTGTGTGTGTGTGTGTGTGTGAAGTAGAGGAAGAGAGCACAAGAGAAAGAGAGAGAAAAAGAGAGATCCTCGTCTGGTTTTGGTATTAATAAATTATTGGCCCTAAAAATGTGTTCCAAACTGATTCTTCTGTTTAAAGTCCTTATCTAAGGTTGCTCATTATTCAAAAAATATTAAAATTAATATGCTATGTTGATTTTATGCTTCTATAAAGTAATGAAAGCTATTGCACTTTAAATTAAAGTTAATATAGTGCAAGTGAATTGAAAATTATTTGACTAATTTCATATTTTTCACTATCTTCTGGTTTTCTTATCTGATTTACCATGTTGGTAATATTTATCTCTATCAAATCTCACCTTGTCATTATAAAACTGTTGACCTAGACAGGTTAATGTCTAAAAATTAGTTTCCCAAATTACAGTAACTGTGGTAATAAAACCTATCATGTAATACAAACATGTCATTACTATATATCTTAATTTTTGTCTAGCATAGTACCCGACCTATATCATATATATTAAAATTAAAATTTGCATGGAATTTTAAGATATTTACTAGGATAGATTTTTTTCTTCCAATTACCAAATTATTACAAAACCAATATATTAATTTTGACACTTAAAATATCCTGAAATTTTTTTCAATGTGAGATAGTTTGGGATGTTGTGTTATGAAATTATGAAATCAGTTAACTAAAATGAAGAGGATGGTATTTCTGTTGTTTTTCCTTTATAACAAAGTTTATATTAATGGATACAATAGTCTGTATTCTATGACATGTTTCCAGATTTCAAGACTAAATAATGTAAAGTAACTTTAACAAAACATGCTAGTACACAAATCTTAGTTTCATATAGAGAAATGATTGATGTTAATCATTGTGAAATAAAGGACGTAACTTGAAAAGAAAACTATACACGTTGTGTATGGAGGATACTATTTGAGGGTTAAATATTCTTAGAATGGGATTTTCTAAAATCTGAAAACATAACAAGAACTGGGAAACTCTTTTTGGTTTCAAAATTTTAAATGGTTTGGAGTTAGAAACTATATATCAAAAAATGGACTGTCAAGTAGATAGCAGCTGTTTGTTAAAAGGACAATTAATCTTTTGGTCTAGACAATTATCTACATGAATTTGTGCCAAAGCTTATCAATGCACACCCCTTTTTATATTCTATGACAGCTGCTCATACCAGCCAGGTCTTAGAAAAAAATAAATCTAGTGAAATGATTATCTTCTCATAAGTTTTGTTTATTAAAGGTTTAAGACTCTTATTTGTGTACAAATAATTAACAAAAATTATCAAAATATTTTTATCAGTAAGTGAATTTTAATAATATGTACAGCAGGAACACTGTTTAATATGGATGAGTTAGTCATTGTTTATAATTCATATAATTGGAAGGATTTGCCCAAAAACATTCTTTGCAACTTCATATTTTTGGTAAGAGTAATGTGAGTTGCTGCTATGAATTTTTTATTATTATAACCAGAACACAACCAATCAAACTACTTATAATGTTATTTTGGAAGCAATTGCACAGCGGTAGGGAGTTTGCCTTGCACCACACGGCTGACCTAGTATAGACCTCGGTTAAATTCCCAGTATCACATATGGTTCCCCAAGCCAAGAGTAATTTCTGAGCTTGTATCCAGGAGTAACTCCTGAGCATCACCAATGTGGCCCAAAAAAACAAGCAAAACATAAATATAAATTGTTATATTAAATATAACACCATGAATTTCAGCACAGGCTTGTAAAGTTACCTCTTAGAAGTGTGTTCCTATGAAAACTTAGGTATCTGCCCAATAATCCTAAAGTTATTCTCAAATTATAGACTTTAAACTAAGTGACTTTTGACTGAAGTGACTTTAGACTTAAAGTGATGTTAGACTAAATCTGTTTTTTCCCCAACCTAATGTGTCATCACCATATATGGAGTCCTTGAGAAATCAATAGTATAATTTTTTTCAGCATGTGATTTACTGAAATACACACACTGAATACATAATAAGATGTATTCAAAGTGACCAAAAGGTAACAGAAAAAATAATAGAATGATCAACTAGCAAATGTAGACCTTTAGAAAATGAATAAATTCATTAGTCCATTTTAAGACATGGAAGTTTTCACAAGTTCTCTTTTCTTTCGGGCCACACCCTTTTTGATGCTCAGGGGTTACTCCTGGCTAAGCACTCAGAAATTGACCCTGGCTTGGGGAACCATATGGACTACGGGGGATCAAACCGCGGTCCTTCCTTGGCTAGTGCTTGCAAGGCAGACACCTTACCTCTAGTGCCACCTCACCGGCCCCACAAGTTCTCTTTTAATAAAGAGTTTTTGATAAATCTATTACCATTTAGTTGTAACTAGCAATATTAAGAATATATAGCCGAGGGCCCAGAGAGATAGCACAGCGGCATTTGCCTTGCAAGCAGCCAATCCAGGACCAAAGGTGGTTGGTTCGAATCCCGGTGTCCCATATGGTACCCCGTGCCTGCCAGGAGCTATTTCTGAGCAGACAGCCAGGAGTAACCCCTGAGCAACGCCGGGTGTGGCCCAAAAAACCAAAAATCCAAAAAAAAAAAAAAAAGAATATATAGCTGAGTGATAGCATAGCGTTAGAGCATTTGCTTTGCAGGTGGCCTATCTATGACAAACCTAAGTTTTATCCCCAGCATCCCATATGGTTAAACAAGACTGCCAGGAGTGATTTCTGAGTGCAGAACCAGGAGTAATCCCTGAGTTTCACCCAGGTGTGGCCCCCAAACAACCCAAAACAGACAAACAATAAAGGAGTAAATAATTCAAACCTGCTAAGGATTTTGAGAAAGGGTGGGAATTTGGGGACAAAAGTGAGGAAATATTACACTAGTGGTGAAATTGGTGTTGGAACATTGATTGTCAGAAATTCCTATAATGAGCAACTTTGGAAACCAGTGTTTAAATATTTTTTAATGACTTAAAGTATTCGACTTATTCCAAATGGAAGCTCTAATCTTTGCTTGTGACTTTTCCTCATTCTGCATGGCATGATCTACACATAATTAAAGAAATATACCAGTCATTGGATGCATTGGTGATATAGCAGGATATATAAATATCACAAAATGTACAAAATTGCTAAATATATATTCTATCTAAAGATACTATTTAAAATGTACAGTTTTCTTATTTATCTATTGTATATGCCTCTCCTTTGTATTTTTGTACATTTATTGTTATGTTAATGAGTTGCACACATAAGAATTTTTTAGTCAAGTACATTGTATTGTAAAAAGTAGTAAAGACAAGTTACAGCAAAAAAAAAGGGATGCCTAGCTTTACTGAAAGCAGGAATAATGAATGGGTCAGAGAAAATAAAATCACTTACACCTCAGTTAATAAGAAGACCATGATGCCATTGGTCTATATATTGAAAAACACAATCCATTGTAGAAAAACATTAGTTTTCTTTTATATAGTCAATACAAATGAGTCAAGGCCTCATGGTTTGTATTTTACTACACATAAATTCTGGATGTATTTCTATTGTTCTCAGAGGACTAGAGTAAAGGATAAAATTTATATAGGCAAAAGCTAATATATAACTTGGTTTCCAGATTTAACGATTGTTGGATACCAGCAAATTCTAAGTTTATAACATCAAAGAAAAAGAAAAAATGCTGCCAACCACTAACAGGCTTTTTAAGAATGGGAGTGATTCTTCTGGCAAGTAAACTTTTTGACATTTTATTTATTCCCTTCTCTTAAGAGTGCTACATATCAAGACTACACTTCTTTACAGACCCTCACTATATTTATTTTATTTTAATGGTTATTTAAGAACTATGATTCACAAAGTTTTCATAACTGAATTTCAGTTATTTAGAGTTTCCTCATATTTTCTGTACATGATTATAATAGTGCTGACTCTTGATTTTAAAGCACATAATCACCTCTTCTCTAAACCACTGACAGATATATATATATATAGTTATATATACTATATATGACATATATGGCTTTTATATATTTTATATATTATATAAATTATATATATTTTTATATATTTTGTCTTTTTGCTATCACCAAAAGATCTCCTCATTTCATCATGTCCTATTAATACCCATTTCTCCTTTCCTGATTTATTTATCCCTTCCTTGAAATATTTAATTGATTTATTTATCTCCTTCCTTGACTTATTTATTACAGAGTCAAGATCTGGCATCTGTTACTTGCAACAACATTTTGGAAACTTGTAATACATGGGAATCTGTATTCTTTTTATTTGCTATTTGAAATAACTCCCCTTGATAAATTTATTTTCACTTAAATTAATATATACATCATCACTATAAATATATGAAGTACTTGTGAAAATATAGCTCGTAACTATCCTACATTCTTTGAAAAACTGTTAACTTCACATTTCTAAATTGCAAAACTGATAATTAGCAAATAGGCTGTGTATTACATTGTTTATTTTGAGAATAGATAATGATCCATTTTAACATTACTTAAAAATTAGTTTTGAGACTCTTTTTTCTGAACGAGATGTAAGTTGAGTCATGAAAGATATGCGTACTCTGGACCACACAACAGCATATAAGTCACTGACCTTCTGAAAATACACTTTCTGCCTCCATCACCCAGAATCACTGTTTTCTGAAAGGTCCTGCCTCATCACTGACCCTATACAATTCCCTTTGAGGACACAAATCTTATTAAACTACAAGTTTTGGAGATGATATCATCAGCCCTTTTTTGAGTGAATGTGGTCACCATCTCATCATATCTTTCTTTTTCCAGGAAGCCTGGCAGGTGATTACATACCCCTAAAAGTCATAGTATCAGTAATAGTGTTTTGAATTCCTAGACAGCTTCATTTGTTTGATGCTGTTTCATTCCTAAAGACATACCCTGATTGAACAGAACAAACAGCTAAAATTAACAGCTTACTAAGCCTTCTATCATTGTATTAGTTACTTCATTGGAAACACAATATTTGTCACAAATGTGCTTGCTACTGTATTATTTCTTTTATTTTTTCTCTTCTCTTTTATTTTATTATTAAATTTTTGGTTTTGGGGCCACACCTGGTGGTGCTCAGAGGTTATTCCCAGCTCTGTGCTCAGGAATGATTCCTGGCATTTTGGGGGAAATCATATGGGATGCTGAGCATCAAATCTGGGTTCGATGCTTGCAAGGCAAATTCCATCCCAGCTAGACTATGACTCCAGCCTTTATTTATATTTTTTCAATAATTTTGTTTCCAATTATATTGAAGCAAATGTATTATGATTAGTTATATGAACTATACAATGCATTTTTTTTTTTTGTGGTTTTTGGGTCACACCCGGCAATGCTCAGGGGTTTTTCCTGGCTCTGTGCTCAGAAATTGCTCCTGGCATGCACGGGGGACCATATGGGACGCCGGGATTCGAACCGATGACCTTCTGCATGAAAGGTAAATGCCTTACCTCCATGCTATCTCTCTGGCCCCTCAATGCATTTTCTTTAAGTAAATAAGAAATATTTTTTATATGTTTCACTTCATGTGGCTTCACCATTTTTGGTATTTCTATGTGTGCTTTTGGTATGATATCCAAATGTCAGAAAGAAAATCATATTTTCCTTTCAGAAATTTTTATGGTTAATGTCTATTATTAAGTTTTATCTGAATTGTCTTAATTTTTAGGTGGTATAAAATGGGGGTTAATTTCATTATGCATATAAATGTTCAGATTTCTCAACATTATTTATTTCAATATCTCTTTTCACCTTTGATTATTTTTTTCTCTATTGTCAAATACATGTTAAATCTAAATGAAAAGTTTTATTTTGATAAAAATCCATTGGTCAATATGACCTTTTATGTCTTCAATATATTCTTTTACATACAATAACTTTGAGTTTTAGTGACATAGGAAATTGTAATGCCTAAAACTGGTTGATTAATCAGTTATCTTGATTGATTGTCTCAGACTTTTATAATTTCAATGCACATTAATTGTAGATTTATTCTGTGAAATAATCCCATTAGAATTTTTATAGTAAACAGGGGCCAGAGAGATAGCATGGAGGTAAGGCGTTTGCCTCTCATGCAAAAGGTCATCGGTTCGAATCCCGGCGTCCCATATGGTCCCCCGTGCTCGCCAGGAGCGACTTCTGAGCATGGAGCCAGGAGTAACTCCTGAGCACTGCCGGGTGAGACCCCAAAAACAAACAAACAAACAAAAAAAAAGAATTTTTATAGTAAACAAATGAACCTCTATTTCTAATTTTTACAACGAAATGTATTTTAATATTTGTCTCCAATTTTATTTATCAAAGTCTTTTAGTTCATGTGTAAAAATATCTTTCTCTTAATGAAAATACCTCATACTCTTCAAAATATTACATTATTTTTGATAAAACTTTATATCAAATCAAAAAGGCTTGTCACAGCAAAAGAATCATCAAAGACAAAAGGTGATATTCAAAAAGGAGAGAAAATATTTGCAAACAGTGTATAATGAGGATTTAATACCAAAACATATATAGATCTCATTAATAGCACATATAATAATGCTATTTTAAAAGAAAAGCTATTTTTCCAAAGAAGATATAAAAATATATAAAATGTATATTAAAACAATAGTAATCATGTTCAGTAAAATGAAAATAAAAGGCACAAATATATCACCTCAAACCTGCTAGAACGGTTCTTATAGCATGCAAAGAGTTTACACACTCACAGACATATATGAATGTAGAAAATTGAATCATACACATTAATGTTGAGAATATGTGTATCAAAAATAGTATAAGTTCTACAAAATAAAATCTAAAAGTATTAATCTATACAGCAATTTCACTTGCATGTAGCAATATGAAAGACATGGAATTTGACTTAAATAGGTATTCGTCCCTCAATTCACTGTATCATTTTCAGCAGTTAAAACTAGAAAATGTAAGCCTAAATGTTTGTAAACAGGAAATGTGTAAAGAAAATATATTTTAAAACACACAGTGTGTATATATATATATCTATATATATAGATATATATATATATATACTAATGACCAACTTCCATTTCAAAGACTTGGTCGTTAAGCAAATTGGCCGTTAAGTGAGTAACTGCATGTACTATATACAGTAGTACAGCATATGCTTAGTACTTAAGAATACAGTATTCTGACTAAGTTAAATAATGAGAAAGATCAAACTGAAAAATTCCACTTGTTTTAATTTGCATAGATTGTGTAATTTACACACAGTAATGCAATGTATTACAGAACATAAAGTTAGTAAAGTAGGTACATTAAAGCTCTAACACAACAGTACTCTACTGTGGAGTTTACAAGTTGGACAAAGGATATTTAAAATAAAATAAAATAAAATAATGGTGACGAGATGGTAGTAAGTGCGAGTGGTTGCTAAACAGGTAGGTCATTAATCGAGGAGTATATATCTCATTCAACCATGAAAGCAGATATTCTTTCCACTTAAAATAACATGTATAGACTTTGGAAACTAAAGAAAATAAGTATGCCAAAATAATTAGCTATTTAAAATGGTTTTTTTTTTTCATGTAAGTGAAAAAACCATGTGATTTCATTTACATGTTGAAACTTTGAATGTAATATGGAGGAATGAGAAGATAATACAAGGGTTAAGGCTCTTTATTTTCATAAGACCAACCAGAATTTTAACCCCAACACTATACTGGTTCTCATTGGAAGGAGTAATTTCTAAGTAGAGATTTAATAGTAAGTCCTAAGTATCACTGCTATGGTAAATATATGTTCATAGAAACATCTAGTAGAAATATGACTCACAGGGGACCAGGACTGCATGATCATTATTATTATAACTTGAAAATAAAAAAAGAAAATATGTAACACTGTAACTTTGTGTTCATAAATATGACTTTAATAAAAGCAATGGTCTAAATGTGTTTTATTTCGAACATCATTGACCCAGAGTATAGTGAGGAGAAGGAAAAAAATTGAGTGGAAGAGGAGAAACACAAATATGAAAGAATAGAGGCCAAGAAGTCTCAGGTGCCCTGGTAGTGTTAAATATGGAAAGAAATATCTAAGCCAAAGTAAACAATAATGGAATCAAGAGACCCAAACTTTAACAATTTAAACTTAAAATGGACTTGTTATATTGGCAGGTTTGAGGGCAAGGGAAGTGGTATGGGATGCACTTGGGAAATATTGATGGAGAGAGGAGGACACTGGTGATGGAATTGGCAGTGATTCATTATATGTTCGTCTTAGAAAACCCAACTATAAAAGACTTTGTAAATCGCAATTGTTTTTATAAAATAAAAATTAAAAATAAAAACAATGTTTTTAAACTAAAAAGAAGCATAGGAATGAAAACAGTGATCTTCATGAATATAGAAATGCAGAAGGGTTTTCTGCATTGTGTGTTTGGGCTTCTAGGATATATTTTTATGAGAGAAATTTCTGTGAATATGGAAGCTCAATTTATAGTCTTTTGAGAAATACCCCTATTGTGTTATAAACAGAATGGACAAGTCAAATTTTTCACTAGCACTGAATATGAGTCCATTTCCTCCCCACATCCAAGCCAGCACCAATTGATCTTGTTCTTTGTGATGTGTGTTAGTATGCGCTATGATATCTCAATATTGATATCTCATGTTTGTTTTGACTTGCATCTCTCTAATGATTGATGATGTAGTGCAGTTTTTTATTGCAGCTGGGTGCTGAAAGAAGACAAAGTGATAGGAGTGATACCCTTTAGAAGAGGAGAATGAGAGAGAAGAGAGAGAGTAAAAGAAAGAGAGAAAGAAAGAAGAAAGAAAAAAGAATGAATGAATGAATGAATGAAAAGAGAAAGAAAGAAAAGAGAAAGAAAACTGGTGAGGGGGTGTCCTTTACATGACTGAAACCCAACCACAATCATGTTTGTAATCAAGGTGTTTAAATAAAATATTATAAAAAAGAAAGAAAGAAAGAGAGAAAGAGAAAGAAAGATTGAAAGATAAAAAGAAAAGGAGGAAGAAGAAAGAAGGAAATGAAGAACGGAAGAAAGAATAAAAAGAAAGAAGAAAACAGAAAGAAAGAAGACAGAAAAGACAGAAAGAAAGAAAAAAGAAAGAGAAAGAAAGAAGAAAGAAAGAAAGAAGGAAGGAAAGAAAGAGAGAAAAAAGAAGTAAGAAAGAAAGGAAGGAAGGAAGGAAGGAAGGAAGGAAGGAAGGAAGGAAGGAAGGAAGGAAGGAAGGAAGGAAGGAAGGAAGGAAGGAAGGAAGGAAGGAAGGAAAGAAGGAAGGGAGGAAGGAAGGGAGGAAGGAAGGAAGGAAAGAAGGGAGGGAGGGAGGAAGGAAGGGAGAAAGAAAGAAAGAAAGAAAGAAAGAAAGAAAGAAAGAAAGAAAGAAAGAAAGAAAGAAAGAAAGAAAGAAAGAAAGAAAGAAAGAAAGAAAGAAAGAAAGAAAGAAGAAAGAAGGAAAGAAGGAAAGAAGAAAGAAAGAAAGAAAGAAAGAAAGAAAGAAAGAAAGAAAGAAAGAAAGAAAGAAAGAAAGAAAGAAAGAAGAAAGAAAGAAAGAAAGAAAGAAAGAAAGAAAGAAAGAAAGAAAGAAAGAAAGAAAGAAAGAAAGAAAGAAAGAAAGAAAGAAAGAAAGAAAAAGAAAGAAAGAAAGAAAAAGAAAGAAAAAGGAAGAAAGAAAGAAGAAAGAAAGAAAGAAAGAAAGAAAGAAAGAAAGAAAGAAAGAAAGAAAGAAAGAAAGAAAGAAAGAAAGAAAGAAAGAAAGAAAGAAAGAAAGAAAGAAAGAAAAAGAAAGAAAAAGAAAAGAAAAATGTCTATCCCAGAGGCAGGCAGAGAAGAGGGTAAGAAAGAAACGGGACATATCTGGCAGGAATTGTGCATGATGAATAGTATTGTACATTGTGTGCTTAAAACGAAATCGTGAGAAAATTTCACAGTGATTAAATTAAAATTCATTACCATATTTTCTGGTGTATAAGACCACTAGGCGTATAAGACAACCCCCTACTTTTACTGTTAAAATATAGAGTTTGGGCTATATTCACTGTATAAAACTTCCTTTCTTTTAATACACACCAAATGGAAATTAAGAAATGTAAGAGTACAAGAGTAGAACCCTCAAAGTTTAACAGAATAGTTTAATAAAGCTAGATTTATATGGCAAAAATCACTTTACATTGTCATTTGTAGTGAGTGACTGTGATTTTTTTAATTGTGATCTACATTGAGAGCAGGGATGGGGGCTCCTGCAAGAGCAGCTGACTGGGGTGCAGTGATTTATAGGGCAGCTTTAAAGAGACAGAGGGCTTCCTCTGTGTCCCATAAAAGCTGAACAGAGGACTGAGCACTGGAAAGCTGCATACCCAGTGGCTAGATGTGATGTGGCACTTGGTAATTCAGCTCCCCTTGTGCCCTGAAAGATGAATCAGGAGAAGCGGAGGACTGAATGATGACCATGGGCACCTGGATGGGATGCAACAGTAAGAGTGGGGTAGATCACTCCTCCCTGAAGCTGGAGTAAGTTTCAGCATGCCGTATACTGGCATATAAGACGACCCCGACTTTTAAAAAGTTTTTCATGAGTTAAAAATCATTTTATATGCCAGAAAATATGGTCATTAATTTTTTTAAAAGTTGTAAAACATATTATACCATATCCCATATTTTCAAAACTTTTACTTACTGTGATTTACATTGCTTTACAAATATCTCAGATGAATGAATTTGAGCCCCATATAAACATAAAATTGTTCAAATTTGGTGCTTTCTATTTCGTATTTTACTTACAAAAATAAGCAAATACAGACATACATGAAGTCAGTATATTTATTTCTGAAACTCCTCACAAAGCTGTACTGTCATTTTATGTTAATAGTTGATACAGGCCATTAAGTTTACTATTAATTATTATGAGTATGTTTACATTAATAGTTACCACTTAGAAATTTCATCTTATTGCTCAGTGTCTTTTTTGGCCAGAGATCTGAACAACAAAGAAAATAAAATTATTTCAGTGGATTATTTAAACTGCACAGTAGTGATTTTTTTTTTTTTTGGGTCACACCCGGCGGTGCTCAGGGGTTACTCCTGGCAGTCTGCTCAGAAATAGCTCCTGGCAGGCACGGGGACCATATGGGACACCGGGATTCGAACCAACCACCCTTGGTCCTGGATTGGCTGCTTGCAAGGCAAACGCCGCTGTGCTATCTCTCCGGGCCCTCACAGTAGTGATTTTTAATACTATTACTGTTAAAAATCAGTATAAAGTTATATATATACTTTTGTAGTTGTACAATAAAAGATACATTAAAACTTCCTAAAATAGTAGTATATTTTGGACATACAGTGATTTCCTCTGGAATGAAGAAGTATAAATGGTGATAAATGCAATTATCCTCTTATTTTAACATTTATTTTCTTCATAGTAAATATGTTTTTAATATATTCAATTCTTAAATCACTGTTAAAATAAATTATGAAGGCAGAGGAATCATTGCATTATTGAGTTTGCCTGAGAGTAGTACTTTTATTTGTGAACAAATAAGAATTGTTAATTATCATTCTATCACTCAACACTAAAACAAAAATAAATGATGCTATTTTCTCAACTTATCAACTAGTCTAACAGACTTAGAACTGTCTAAATTGATATGCCTACAATTATTTTCCCATCACATTATTTTCAGCCACTTCCATTAGGACTGACAAACACTAAAATCAACATTTTTCTGGAGCTTGTAGTTTGTCATGATATATTTTATTGACACTAGAAAATCTGATAAAGAATATGTGTGAATGTCTCAGAAATAACACAGTAATTCTCCCAAGTAGTACTATTTATGGCAGATAGTAGTCTATGAGAAATTTAGTCTACTGAACAGCAGATTCATTGACACTTCCAAAATAATAATTTATTTTTATTGAGTTTTACTACAATATCTTTAGACATTTGAATACAAAATGGGACAAAATTTTGAGGATATTCAGCGTTTTCTGTCACTTTTGTAGGACATAAACTATTGTGCTTCATTGTAGAATTTGATTACATAAATCATACTTATTTTTTGTTTTATTATTAACAAAAATGCAATACAAAATATAGTGGATTAAAAGCATGTGATATAAAATAGCAAAAGCATACTGTGTAGGGCATTTGCCATGCACATGGTCAATTCAGGTTTGATCTGCATTCTTTATGATCCCCTAAGCATGATTATACTAATTTCTGAGCACTGAGACAGGACCTATTCTAAGAGCAACTGGCTCAAAACTGGATACAAAAGCCACCCACAGAATGGGAGAAGCTATTCACCCAATACCCATCAGATAAAGAGCTAATATCTAAGATATTCAAGGTACTGACAAAACTTAACAAGAAAAAACATCTAACCTCATCAAAAAAATGAGTTTAGTATATTGAGGTTCAAAATTTGTTAACCTGGTAAATGTGAAAGTTGAACATTCTCTTGCTATTGAGTGATTCTTGTATAAATTTTAGTTCCAGTATTATTGGCGAATATGTTTAGATCAAGTATACTTATTTTCTTTTTGTTTTATCAATAAAATACTGTAGAATAATGTTAAATTCAAATATATCTGTATTTCTTTTTCTCCTTAGTCCTGCTTTATAGTCTCTCACTCTTTATAGCTCAGATTTTGATGTTCTATTATTAGATATATGCACACTAAAAGTTATTATGTCTTCTTTGATAATAAGAACATTATTTTAATGCTCATTTTATCCCTGAAAATTTTCCTTGTTCTGAGTCTATTTATAAGCTCAATAAAGCAAATCCAGTGTTCTTGAATTAATTTGGAAAAAAAAAAGAATGGGGAGAAGAATTGAACAATTTCTCAAAGAAGAAATACAAATGGCTAAAAGACACATGAAGAAATGCTCCACATCACTAATTATCAGGGAGATGCAAATCAAAATAACAATGAGGTACCATCTCACACCAGAGACTGGTACACATCACAAAGAACAAGAACAAACAGTGCTGGAAGGGATGTGGAGAGAAAGGAACTCTCATTCATTGCTGGTGGAAATGTCATAGTCCAGTTTTTATGGAAAACAACATGGCAATTCCTCAAAAAACTGGAAATTGATCTGACTATACACTCCTTGGAATAGGCCCTAGGAACACAAGATTCCAATACAAAATCCCTTCCTCACACCTATATTCATAGCAGTACTTTTTAAAATAGCCAGACTCTTGAAACAACCAAGATGCCTTCAACAGATGAATATCTAAAGAAACTGTGGTACATATACACATGGAATATTGTGCAGCCATCAAGAGAGATGAAGTCATGAAATTTTCCTAAACATGGATGTACATGGAATCTATTATGCTGAATAAAATTACTCAGAGGGAGAGAGAGACACACACACAGAATAGTTTCACTCATCTATGGGTTTTGAGAAAAATTAAAGACATTGAAATAATTCCCAGACGTGAGGGCCAGAAGGACCAGCTCAAGATATAAAGCTCACCACAAAAGTGGTGAGTGCAGTTAGAGAAAAAAATACTATTTATCATAACAATGTCAGTGAGTTGGCGTTTGCCTTGCAAGCAGCCAATCCAGGACCAAAGGTGGTTGGTTCGAATCCCGGTGTCCCATATGGTCCCCCGTGCCTGCCAGGAGCTATTTCTGAGCAGACAGCCAGGAGTAACTCCTGAGCACTGCCGGGTGGCCCAAAAACCAAAAAAAAAAAAAAAAAAAAAAAAAAAAACCAAAAAAACAACAATGTCAGTGAGTGAGGGATGAAGAAAGCCTGTCTCGAATACAGGTGGGGGTGGGGGAGGGAAGAGATGGGGCATTGGTGATGGAAAGGTTGCACTGGTGAAGGGGTTGTTCTTGTTATGACTGAAGCCCAACTACAATTATGTGTGTAATCACGGTGTTTAAATAAATAATTTTGTTTAAAAAAAAGAATGAAAATTAATGAGGTAAATTAATTTTATAATTGTCCATACATACTTACAGGGGTTATAAACTCCTTTAAAATAGTGTTTTTCAAGGGCTGAAGAGAAACGACAGTAGGTAGAGAGAGACAGAGAGACAGACAGAGAGACAATGAGGAGAGACAATGAGAGAAAACAAAGTGTATTATTTTGATTGATTTATGTATGTATGTATGCATGTATGTATGTATGTATGTTAAACCATTCTTGCATTCCTAAAATGAAACCTACTTGGACATGGTGTATGATATTCTTGATGAGGCTTTGGATCTTATTTGCTAGGATTTTGCATCTGTGTCATTATGGAAATTGGTCTGTAGTTTTCTTTTCTTTTTTTCTTTTTTGCAGCATCTCTGTCTGCTTTTGGTATCAGGGTGATGTTAGCTTCATAAACTATTTAGGAGTGTTTCATTTTCTTCAATTTTCTGGAAAAGCCTGAAAAGGATTGGTAGCAGGTCCTCTACTAGCTATATATACCTCTACTAGCATATATTACATAGAATAAAAAAAAAAATCAGTACTGGAGAGGATGTGGAGAGAAAAGAATTGCTGGTGGGAATGCAGTCTAGTCCAGCCTTTCTCAAAAACAATATAGAAATTCCTCAAAAAAAGGGAAATTGAGCTCCCATATGATCCAGCTATACGACTCCTAGAGATATACCCCAGGAATACAAAAACACAATTCAAAAATGTGCTCTGTGTATGCCTATGTTCATTGCAGTTCTATTTACAATAGTCAGAATCTGGAAACAACCCAGATGCCCATGAGCAGATAAGTGACTAAAGAAACTGTGGTATATACCACAGTTTATATATATATATATATATATATATATATATATATATATATATACATACATACATACACACACAATGGAATACTATGGAACTATTAAGATAAATGAAGTCATGACATTTTTGTATACATGGATTGACATGGAAACTATTATTCTGAGTGAAATGAGTTAGAGGGAAAGAGATAGACATTGAATATCTCACTCATCTGTGATATTTATGAAAAATAGAGTGTATGGTAATAATATCCAGAGACCATAGAATTGAGATTTAAAAATACCAGTCCATGGTATGAAAAGATACCATATGTGAGATGACACCACAAAGATTATGAGTGCAGTTAGAGAATTAACTAAACCAACAACTATTATGATAATGGTGAGAGAAATAGAATGCTTGTCTTGAAGATAGGCAGGGGGTATGGAGGAAGGAGTTGGGACATTAGTTGTGGGAAGGTAGTACTGATGAAGGGGGAATATACTTTTTATGACTAAAACCAAACTACAAACACATTTGTAATCATGGGACTTAAATAATGTATTAATAAAAAAACAATGTATTAGTAACATAATACTGTAATTTTAGGAAAATATTTTAAACAATAATTTATTTTTAAGAAATTCCTCTAACTTGACTGTCTCACCATTCTTTAAGTGTCAGGCCTTCTAGAGAAGTCAGAGAAGTGTGTTTCTGGAGCCATCAGGATTAGTGGAGTGGTCCTCATTTCTGGAGCACTAACTGAGTGTTCCTTTTGGTCCTAGATACAGAGGGGCAGAGCATCTTTGAGGTAGATCTTAATTCCCTGAACATTTTTGGAAGTACCATCTCAGAAGATTTTCTCAAATGTTTATTCATTCTATCACAGTATTTTTATTGACTTAATAAAGTATTTGATATTAACACATCAAAGACATGTATGATAAACATTTTAACTGCAAAAATTGTTTTAATTCCAATTCATTTTTATGTTCTGTCTTCATAGAAAAACACAGTATTTTCTTCTAACTTCTACTATTGTTGACACTCATTATGAAAATTTGATAAATCAGCTTTCCTTTCTTTCTTTCTTTCTTTCTTTTTTTTCTTTCTTTTTTTTTTTTGTGTGTGCTTTTTGGGTCACCTGGCAGTGCTCAGGGAAAACTCCTGGCTCCATGCTCAGAAATTGCTCCTGGCAGGCACGGGGGAACATATGGGAAGCCGGATTCGAACTGATGACCTTCTGCATGAAAGGCAAGTGCCTCACCTCCATGCTATCTCTCCGGCCCCCACATTAGCTTTTATTTCATTGGAAAATGTATTTTGGGTGTGTGCTGTTCTAAGAAGTGTATATGAAGACTATTTTAGTAGAATTAGGTATAATCAACATTTTAAAAATAGTATTATAGTAAAATATTTGTTTAGAACTAATGCTAAACATTAAATATAAATATTTAAATTACTCTACTGTTCTTTCCATTCTAACAAAATCATTTTATCATATGAACATCACAAAATATAGATTTTTTGTGCATGATTCAATACATATTGCATAAAGTTGCTTAATAAACATTTACACAGCAAATCAGTTAATTAAAATGTTAAGTCTACTTTAAATTATTGATCTAGTTATTGTTATATAGCTGTGAATTTGTAGTGATAATTGCAATTTATAGTATAATAACATAAAATTAATTGAAAAAATATGTGATACAATGCTGTTCCAAAGTATATAGTCTTAATACAGTCCTAATAAGTAGATACTGAAATAAAGTATGTACATATTCTTTTCTGTATTTTGTAGATAAAAGCAGTAAAATGTAGCTCTAAAATTCAAAAATATCTTTGCAATGGAATCTTTAGTTACAATAATAATTGCTATGCTGGCATTAAAGCAAATATCCTCAGAAAATAAATCAAGCTATGAGGGGGTCAAGGTAAAAGCACAGTGGGTAAGTCTTTGCATTGCATGCAACCTACCCAGATTCCATTAAATCCTTGATACTCTATGTGGTCTTCGTTGCCCCACTGAGAAGAATTATTCTGCACAGAGTTAGGAGCAAATTCTGAATACTTCAGGGTGTGGCTTAGAAAAGAAAAGAATAGAAAAGAGAAAATAAAATAATATGAAAAAAAGAAAAGAGAAGCAAAAACAAAACAAAACATAAAACATCACAAAACAAAAAACCCAAAGCTGCAAAAACTACATTAGTTATGAAGCAAAAAGGCAGTAGAAGACAATGGAGCAGGGGGAACTTTTGCTCTTTGTGAGTATGTTTGAGGCATAACTTTTGATGTTATATTTAAAAATAAATGTTGGAGCTGGAGCATTGGCACAAGCAGTAAGGCATCTGGCTAGCCTTTTCTAGTCTAGAATGGATCCCCCAGTGTCCCATGTGATCCCCTAAGCCAGGAGCGATTTCTGAGCATATAGCCAGGAGTAAGTAACCTCTGAATCTTGCTGGTGTGGCTCAAAAAACAAACAAAAAATGTCATAACAGCCTGGGTGGTGTACTAACCAGGTCTTGAACATTGTAAAGCACTCTTTAAATATTCACTTACTTTTATTAATATTATCTCCATATATCTACAAATGTTTTGAATCTCGGTATTTTATTAACTTAACAAAATAGTCATACATCACATAGACCTAGAAGACAAGAAAGGAATTTAAATAATCCCTGAAAAAAATGTTCTATAAGAGAAGCTGCCTTATCAGTTTTAACCCAAAGACTGACATCAAGGGAAATCATAGTAATGTTAAAGTTTATCTTCTCAATCAATACCTACTGAAAAATTCCTGATTAAGCATTCAGTATTTGTTTCCCTCAAATTTCTCTCTTATTTAGACACCCCATGTTTACTTTTCATAGGCATTTGAATATCTATTCGCACAGTACTCTTAAATGTCTAGAAACATCTTTACCTAGTAAAATCAGAAAAACACATAACAGAGTTACAATGTGTAAGTATGTGCTGAAAGGCATGAGTGAGTGTGTCAGGATGTTTTCTGCAGGTGTTCTATAAATGAGGTTGTGTGTGAATATGAATGAAATGTGCACTTGCTTGTATATTTGCAAAATCTAACCTTGAGAATGTGCACGGACAGGAAATATTAAATGTTAATATCTTGAAATTAAGTCACTGTGAATAGTTTCTTTTTCTAAAAATGTTTGACTAAAGATGTCACCTTAGAAAGTATGGATGTATATAAATATATGCATTGAAATATCTCATCTTTTAAGAAATTAAGCTTAACAGACCTCATTAGTTTAAAATACTTTTCTTCCTATCTAGCAGAGTTGAACAAATTAAAGCCTGCTAGAGAAATATGTACTAGAAAAGGTTATTATTGAGTTATGCATTGTCCCAATGTGGATATAATGGGATTTTTAATTTTATTCAAGCATTCAGATTAATTCAAAATACATTCATCATCTTATAGTTATTTTAATATTTGTATCACTTGGTGTCTGATCTTCAGTGTCATAAACGTATGGTTTAAGAAAATAGGGGAAGAAATATGTCATTGATAAAGTGTAAAGTGAATGTAAGGGATATAATAAACATGTATTAGTTAAATAATGTTTTATTTCATGTTCTTAATTTTACCAATCTTTATGGAACACAGTAGCAGATGGTGCATTCTATTATGCTTTCACATAATATAGTTTTCAAAATTATACTATGTAACAGCTCATGCAAAATACCATTTAAAAATTCAAAATATTTAAGAATAAAGGACTAAAACTGTTCTACGTACTGTCTCACTACAATTAAAATAGGTACTTAAAAATAACTCTAATAGTGTGTTTCACTATATCTACATAATTTATTGATATTCGCTAATTTTACTATCTAAAGTACAATAGGAATAATTTATTTTACTTTCTTGATTTCCAAATGATCAAGTGGAATCTTACATACAGCAATAAGTTGCTAACCCCAAATTTCAAAAAGTTGGATTTTTATAGTTTATTGTAGATGCAGAAAAATATCAGTTCATTCTTCTAATCAGAAATTACTACTGGAGTTGGAAGGATAGCAGCACAGAGGGTAAGGCATTTGCCTTGGACTTTGCCAAGCTGGGTTCGATCTTTGGCATCCAATATGGTCCCCCTGAGTCTGCCAGGAATAACAGCCAGGTACAGCCCCAGTAGTAACAATTGGGCCCTGAAGGTGTGACCCATAAAACAAAACTAAGGAAAATGATTATTTTATACATAATACTTATCACTTTTCGGTGAATTGTATTAACATTTTTGGATACAAAATTATTATTTATATATTTATAATTCATATACATGCCCGATCGGTGGGCTCTGAAAATAAAAGCTACAGACTGTACAGACACTCAGAACTTGGGGGCTAGAGGCAACATCTGTGATATTAAATATTTTTGTAATAAATAATACAGGTGTGTTTATATTTGAGGTACATGGACATTTTCTCAGTCATCTATTTTTCATAGGCAAGAATAACAATGGATAGAACATGTTCAGTTGAATGAGTCTGGTAGTTCCCTGTTCTAACAGTCAATAAGCTTAAAATCTATATTATTTATGGTCACTGATAGTCTCCTGGTTTTATTTTTTTTGGAAATATATTATGAGAACACCTATTTACATATACATCTATCTATATTTATCTATCCATCTATCTATCATCCATCCATCAATCCATCCATACATTCATCTATCCATCTATCAATTAATCTATCATCTATATACCATATCAACTATCTAATCTAGATCCTGAGTTTATGTATCAACTTTATAAATAAATACCTATTAAAAAAGAGATGTAAGATCAATGAGTAGCTTTTATAATTCAGTTGGAAATAGAAATCTAGTAGGATAGATCAGGATTTATTATATACCTGTTTTTAGGCTTCTAAGAGTGTTAATCCTTTGGAGGAACTGCACAATTTTAAACAGAAAGAGCATCTAAGTTTGTCTTTTTTTATTAGAATAGTTTACTATATAAAATATATCATGGTATTTTCTTAATTGGGTGATTTCACTCTTATTTAAAGTTAATACTTTTTGAATGAAATTTAATGAATTTTTGACACATGCATTCATGTGAAAATAGCATCATATGAACTTAAACATTTCATGTTCCATTTACCATCCTTGATTTTTTTCATTCCTTTTCTGAGAAGAAATAAGAACACAGTCACTTTTGGATTGAAAAACTGACACTGGGCCAAAAAATATCCCAGTGTTATAATATTGGACTCCTTAAACTTTAAAACTATGATAAATATTAATTTTTTTCTTCTGTGATATCTTTGATAAAGTAGTTCAATCATCCAGAAGCTAGAGGGAGTTAACAGGTAGGGGCTTGCCTTGCATATGGACAATTTGGATTCAATTCCCCATAATCCATATCATTCCACATAGACTAATTTCTTAGAATAGATACAGTATTAATCTTTAGCATAAATGGGTGTGACCAAACACACACAGGCATCTGCAATAACCAAAACTATATACATATTCTTTTTATCACATAACTTATGCAACCATTTATGATTCTCAATTTGAATATTTTGTATATTTTATATAAATGAAATAGTGTAAAATATTTCTTCTGTAACTTGTTTATTTTATTTAGCATAAGGTTTTGTACATTTATTTATTGTTATGATGACAATATTGACTATTTTTTATAAAATCAGTTCTTGGATGCCAGAGATAGTGTAGTGGGTAGGGCCTTGCATAAGGCCAAATCAGTTTGATATTGGAACTATATTTCATAATTAATTAGTTATAAGATATGTAAGGATTTTTGTATGAATACTGAATATATTTTATTGTTAATGCTTGTTTTAAAGTTCTCTTACACATATTTAATTTGCAGTTCAGTTTTTTAATGTTTTCAGAAACTTCTCTTGTTTCATATATTTGTTTTTGATTGTGCCCCTTCCCTATTGAGATATAAATTACAGTTATGGTATACCTTAAGTTAATTTTGTCCCATATTTTTAGATGTTCACTATTTTCTTTTTTCTTTTATTTCACTCTTCATAATTGCTATTGACCTACATTGTTTTCACTAATTCTATTTTGTCTCTGTTAATAAGATTTAAAAACAATAATTTCAAGAAGCCAGAGAGATGGTGCAGCAGTAGGGTGTTTGCCTTGCACATGGCACACCTAGGATGGACCATGGTTGATCCCCTGCTTCCCATAAGGTCCCCCAAGCCAGGAGCTATTTCTGAGTGCAGAGCTAGAAGTAACCCCTGAGCATCACTAACTGTGGTTCAAAAACCAAAACCAAAACCAAAACCAAAACCCCCAAAATATTAATAATCTCTGTCTCATTTATAGCATTTTCCTAAATTTCTCAGAAAATTTCTAACTTTCTACTTGATCATATTTCCATAGGTACCTAGGAACATTTTCATTGTTTTGAAGTCTAACCTTTGTAGCTTCATATGGTAAAGGTTATGAGAAAGTACAAGTGCTTTATTTATCTGTAAGAAAGCTCATTTATCCTCATTTTGGTTGTATGAATGGCATTTCAAATTTATTGTTAAACTATTATAGTTCAAATTTATTGTTAAACTATTATAGTTTGAGATGTATAAATACATAACTTGAAGTGTGTATATGCTTCTATCTAAACTTATTATGGTGGTTAGATTTATACACTAAGGATTTGGGTTGGATTTGCTTATTTATTGTTGTTATCTTCAGTGCTGAAGGTTTCATAATCTACTATTGGTGGTCTTTACTCAAAACAACAGTTGTATTTGCAGCTTTCAATATTCACTGTGTTGATCCTTCTGGTGAAATGTTTTCCTAATTATTTATTTCTTCTGACTAGTAAACATAAGTTCTAGTCAATATAAATAATGGACTATTGTATATTTGTTGAACAGCCTTTAGTGTTTTGAACACACCTAAAAATTGGTGTTTATATAACAGAGTATGTATGCACAAATTGCAACTCAGTTTGAAAAATATTTTGTGTTTCGCAAATTACTTTATTTAGTTTTATTTTTTCTGAAAATTATTTTATTGCTTAACTTAATGACTTAAGCATAAAAATGTTCTATTATTATGTAGTCAAATTGAGTTTGGCTGGCAACAATAATTACTTCATCTTTAATATTAAAAACGCTATTCCTCAAGGTTAAATTTTTGCCTGAATTTCACCTGAATCAGTTGCTATTATTTTATAATTATAATTTAGTATAGTTTAATGGCATTAAGTCCTATTGTATTTATTTTTAAGTTTCTTTGTCAATAATCCTCCACAGTTGAAATCAAGAAGACTTTTACTTTTATTAATTATTCTCATGTCCATTTTTTAGCTATATAATCTAAACAGATATACTTAAAAATTTGCTCCTCAGTGTTATGGGTGGTGTGTTTTATTCAATGTTGACTCAACTTTTTATGTTTTATTTAATACAAATTTTAATTACATTACATTATTTTTGTCCCATTGGGTCCAACATAATTTAAGTTGGGAGAAAACAACAAAGTAACTTGGATAGCTGTTTGTCCATCAGTGGTCGATGGTCCAGTGACATTATTAGTGATACTTATAGGGTGATTCTATGAAAAGACTGAACACATAATGTCATCATATAGACCTGTTCCACCACTTAAGATTTCTCCCAATTTCTTACTGATATACTGTTAATTTAAACAAATCAGTTAATTTTTAATAACCTCCATCTTTGTATTGGTCTTTTAATATATTACTTAATTTTTCCATATTTTAAATATTCCTGTTCATATATTTTAAAGATAATTGAAAAGTCATGAGACAAAACACCTAGGGTCTATTTAACTGCTGCAGTATATTATCCCAAAAGTATATGTTCTTCTTTTGACTATACTTAATAGGAAGGATGATTTTCTTCCATTTTACTCAATTTAGAACGATCAAGCAAGATGAATTCAAATATATTTCTTTTGCTGGAAAAACTGGAGATTTTTCTACAATAACTCTAACTGGCCCACTTGGTTTCCATTAGCATTCACCCTCTAAAATGCTAAGGAGGAAGTGTAGTTGATGTAAATTTTGAGAGCAAGTTCAATTATCTAACATTCAGAACAACTTGGCAGGCAGCCAAATTCTAGCTCTAGGAAGTCATTCAGTCAATTTTCGTATTCGTATAATTTATTCTCTGTTTGGCGAAGATGCGGTGCCAGAGGACTTGTTTTCTGTGAACCAATTTCAGTTTGGACCAGTTACCATCCCAATTACTCTTCTGTTTCTGTCCTTTTAAAGAGCATCCTATTTTATTCAAAAGAAGACATGTCTTATCTCTTGAAAAAGCATTTGTCCAATGGCATGGTTCTGTATCGAGGGTATTGTAGGAAAAAAAAAAGAAAAAATCTTCATAATTATAAACTATGGAAGTCACTGAATCACATCTAAAAAGGACATACCAATTGAAGCTCTTGGTCTTCTAGTTTTAGATAATTAAATCTGGATGCATATATAGAGTTATTTCAGTGTTATGATACTTTGTATACTTGGATGGGAATATTTGACATAAATTTATAATTATATTTCTCAACTGGCCCTTTTTATATGGTAGCTAATTCACTTTACTAACAAGGGAGATATTTGTGTTTGTATAGTGCACTGGCCAACTTTATTTCTGTTTGATACATTTAAAATTTGGAGGTACATTTTCTGTCAAAATCTGTCGTATTCTCTTCTTATTTCAGATATTTCTGTTAATTGTTGGCTACTCTTTACCTCTTTCCTTGCAATACATTATCATTCCTTTCAATTTCTCTTCTTTTTAGAAATATAATATATGCAAACATAATTTTAAACCATTGAAATTTTATTGTTTGAGTGTTCTGATTTTACCTTTTTATTGGTAAAGTATTTCTTTGAGTACATATATGTATATATTATGTGATACATAATATACAATATAATATTAATAATTATAATATATAATATGTATCATACATGCTAATATATATGTATATATATTAGTGCACAGGGCTTAATCCTGACTTTCACTCAAGAATCTCGGTAAGTGGTATCCAGGACTATGTGCAGTGTATGGGATCAATCAAACTAGTGCTGAAGTATGGGGCTCCACTGTGTTATTCAGGGCTTACTCCTGGTTCTGTGTTCAGAGATAATTACAGGCAATATGGGTGTGACAAAAATGAACCTGATCATCTTCTCTCAAGGCAAACAATTTACTTTCTATACTACCTCCAAAACTTTTATGTATTTCTATAGGATGTTTTGTTTCTATTTAAATAAAAGAAACCTATAAAAACAATAGATAATAATGAACTATTCATCAAACTTTGTAGCTTTCAAATTCACTATCTTTAAAAAAATAAAAAAATGTTTATGAAAATCAAAAAATTTATATAGTTTATCAATGATTAATGTTAATTGTCCCATTCATTGTTGGCACTGACTTCTGTTTTTGTTCTAAAGTGCTCAGGAGTTCAATCTCTTCAAGTGAGACTTGGCCATCTAGTCCAGGTTGTTTAGTGCTTGGGCCCAATAAAAGGCACTGCAATTCTGGGTTCTACCATGACCAGTAGGAATTCTAACCTGCACTTGGCGTTTCAAAGGATTGTACCTTGTGAAGCTGAGAAGGAGGGGTAGGCACTGGTGTCGAATCAGTTGGTATTAATGTTTGATCCAGAATCTGCTGAGCTAACTCACATGCCACATCAAACTGTTATCTATATTACCAAATTCTTTAACCCCATTCCATTTTGTACATATAGGATTTTAAATTTGGGGTATGAGGTTTTTAGAATAACCACTGTATCTTAATCTCTACATTTAGGATAAGGTTGTTCCATCAGATATATCTCTCCAAGGGTATTGGCTATTCTTGGTACAGAGGTCTTTTTCTTGGTCAGACCATCCTCATTTCCTTAATGCCTTAGTATTCCCTTTATTTCCTCTGAGATGGATGTTCTGTCTGTTAATGGGTCAAGTTACTTTCCACATAATTTAACACAAATTTATATTTGCCATGATCACAAGATAATATAATACAATAATATTAGCCATCTTGGCTTTGATCCACTTTTCCAAAGTCATCAAATGTCATGTTTTAAATTTACTCTGCTTCGCATCTTCTACTAAAGGTTAGATTTTAGAGTCGATGCATAAATCACTTGTTTCTATAAAATTTTTCTTTATAACTTCCTTTGAGCTAAATACAGTATATTCATAATGACAATATCACCATTAATTACATTTCTACACCCATGTTTAACATAAGAACTTCATTTCTACTATTTTTATAGTCCATTTGATATTTTCATTACACACATTTAATCTATTTATTTCTTTTTGTAAAATATCTAAAAGGTCTCCATTTTTATTTTGTTTATATATATATGTATATATACATTTTGAAAGTTTACTCCTCAAATTTTACTTGGGACTTATTATATAAAAATACACGATAGCTTTTAAAACTTGTTTGTTTCCTCAACTTCATTTTGTTCTTCCATTTATTAGGAATAAAATATAAGCACCGAAGTTTAGACACTAAACGTAATATATATTTTCATTGTATTTTTTTCTGTGGAATTCTGAAATAATCTTCCAGCGTACTGCCTCTCAACTTTCCTATACCTTTACACCAGCAACATGCAAACGATTAACAATTAAAATCTATGGTTCTGGGGCTGGAGAGATAGCACGGAGGTAAGGCGTTTGCCTTTCATGCAGAAGGTCATCGGTTTGAATCCCAGCGTCCCATATGGTCCCTGTGCTTGCCATGAGCAATTTCTTTGCATGGATCCAGGAATATCCCCTGAGCACTGCCGGTTGTGACCCAAACCCCTCCCTCCCCCCAAAAAAAGAATAATAAAAAAAATCTATGGTTCAGCCCATTGTTTTATCTTGATTTAAAAGTAAATTGGTTTATTCAGTTAGGATAGTATTGGGAACTTACTCCACAGCACTCAGACACTACTCCAAGCATTGTGCTCACTTCTACAAGTATTCTTGACGTGACATATTGTGCTAGGGATGAAATGATAAACAACCTCATTTAAGGGAACTGACATTATACTTCTACCATCTTTCTAGACTCAAGTAATTTTATTAGCATATTTTACAATTCAAATATATTTCATTGTTTCCTTTATCACTCTCTTAGAATTCATCAGCTAAGGCAAAAGAAAATGATGTACAAATTTGATTAGTCATACTAACTTTAATATGAGCCACCTTACTTCTAATTCCTTAAATAATATGCCGTTAAATTCTGTACTTTATGAAATTCAAAAATATTTAGTAACTGAAATTTTTACTTGTTTTGCTAGCATCTATTACTTCATCACTTCTTGATGAATATCTAATCTGATAACACTATTTTTTATGGTGAGTTAGAAAAATTGAGGCTGCAGGGAAAATAGAACTACAGCTTTTTATTTATCCTTTGTCTTTCCTGCGTATATATTCTGGAATCTGCTTTGTTATCTTTATGCCAAAATACCCATAAAAATGCTAACAACAAAGCAAGTGTTTCTTCCAAACTTCCTTCACATATAAATGCTGAATGGGAATATACCAAACTGCATTAAATACTATCTCCCTACTATATCATAAGCTTTTCTTTTCTTTAACTTTTATTTATTCTGAGCTTGGAGACCCAACTTTAGTAATAAAAAGAAATATCTGTTATAGCATTCTTTGTAATCTATGATAGAACAATATATGGAGAATTTTCAGGGAATCTCTCTCATGCCTATTTTCACTGGGTCAGTTATACAGTTGAATGAGATTAATAAGAGAAATGTTACTTTTACAAAGAGTCCAAAAGAATCTGTAACCAAGAATATAATACTTATATTCTTGTAGTCAGGCTAAATGATCTATGAAAAAATGCTGAAGAAACTTTTGAGATATTTAATGCATTATACTAAATTTAGCATATTACAGGTTAATTAACCAGTTATCTTTTTTATTTCTAAAGATAGGCGTGGTTTGTTTTCTGTAGGTTTCCCTTTACTTATATTTCCTACTTTTATAGAAAACAGAGTTAAGAGACAGAAAATTACAATATTATGAAAAACTGATATTAATATCATTTATATTATTATTACATTGATTATTAATTGGTTATTTAATTCAAAATTATGAACATACTACCTTGATATATCTTGGGGAAACCTGATCTGGGAAGCATTTACTAATTGATTGTGGTCCAGTTCTAAGACTCCATAACAAATATGTGCTGGTATGCTTTTTTTGTGGTTGTTGTTACTGGGAGTTGTTAATGAAATAGAACAAAGATATATCTGAATATGTTTGGCATATTTCTCCTTGTATAGTTCAAAAAGGTTATATGACTATATTAGTTACAATCTATTTGAAAAAATTTCTATCAAGCATTGTGTTAATCTCATTTTAATAAACTAATTGTGACATTGCCTGCTATATCTATAGGCAAATATTATTCACTTATTTACAAAGAAAATATGAGGTTGTAAATAATTTTACATTTTCAAGTATATCTTTTGTCTATTCATATAGTAAATTGTTCAAAATCAGTCAACCTGTAAAAAGAATAAATCATGTTTTCCAGAGTTTCTCCTCAGAAATCGCTACACATAAGATCTCTATTTATAGGACAATGAAACTATAATTTTTAAAATGTGGCTATAAAGTATATGGAAAAATTAAAATAAAGTATTTCGGCTTTAAATATAAATTGAAGGTAGAGAGTGACAGATGCCAGGCTTAATCAAAGAGGACTTATATCCAGTCTTAAATAATTTATATTTTGCTATTATCATTTTAATTTGGGGGTCACATCCAGTGGTGCTCAGAACTTATGTCTGGCTTTTTGCTCAATGATCACACCTGGTGTTAGCTTGGAGTTCATTGATGTGAATTGAATAGGTCAGCAACATACATTATACAATGTACTATCATTCCAGCCTCTTAAATAATCAACTTACAATTTTCTATCATCTTTCTCAGAATATACTGAGGTTAATATTATGATAGTATTTAATGAGAGACTAAAAATCATTCATACAAAAAATAAGCCCTTTGGTAATATTGTGGAGTGATAACCTACTTAGTAAATACTCATCACTTCTTGAGAATTATTGCCATATGGGGCAGCTTTTTAGTGATACAAAGGCTCCATCTTACTTACATTTTTAGTCCTTTGTTTTCTAATTATAAAAACTTAGAAATGAGTATTTTTCACATAATTTACAGTATGATGGTGTTTTAGTATATATATGAAATTTTTTATATATAAAAGAGTCAAATATACATACACACTGATATATACATATACATACTATATATATATATATTTGGCACTCTTTTTTCTAGAATAAGAACATTGGATATTATATACAATTCTCTGAAGCACATAAAATTAACTTTGCCCAGTACTGAAAAAAATCAGTCACCACATTTCTTCTTTAACTATTATTTAAATATTATACACATTTAAATATTCTTTAAATATTTTAAATACTTTAATTTTTATTTTAAATTTTTAATATTTAAATATTAGTTAAATAAGATTTGGGGTAGAAATTTAGCACAGTGATAGGGTGTTTTCCTTGCATGGGACTGATTAAAGACTGACCTGGGTTTGATTCATGGCATTCCACATGAGCTTCTGAGTCTGCCGGAAGCAATTTCTGAGCACAGCACAAAATGTAACCCCTGAGCGCCATTGGTTTGTCCCCAAAGCCTATATGTATATATTTGTGTGTGTGTGTGTGTATATATATATATATATATATATATATAATTTATATATTATATATAATTTAAAGATTTAATGCATGTTGTGGTTCCCTAGACCACAAAATTTGAATTTCATGACATTTATTCTATATACTAAGGTGTTACCTTCTAACTATTGCTCTGAAAATAGACAAGAGCAATCAAGCTAGAAGTAAATAACTAGCAAAAGTGAATGGCTTATTGGAAATCATTGTTCTTTTGTTTTATGTCATTAAAAATAATGACCATTTCATGATTAAATTATTAGATTCAATGATTAAATGATTTAAATGATTAAATGTATTTTAAACTTGTGATTTTAACAGGAAATATTTTTATTATTTTCAAGTCATAAATGCTGAAGATGTTTCATTTTAATGATTATAGAGTCAAAACTTTGCATAGGAACTATGCAAGTAACTGAATTAATACTAAACAATATTACAAATTTTCTAAATTATTTCAAGAACTAAGTAAAATTAAGTTAAAATATGTATTTTGGCAGGTCTAATTTTCAGGTCTAATTTTTATTTGAAGCTAGGACCCAGGGCCAGCTTGATAGTACAAGATTTAAGACCTTGCCTTGCATATCTCTTTATTTCCACATATAATCCTACAAATACAGCCACTAGTTATCCCGGAGCATGTAGAGATTGGAAAAAGCTCTGAGCACAGAGAGGAATGGCCACAGAACAAAACAATAATAAACAGATTGAAAAAACAAAGAGCTCGGCCACAAATTAAGTCCTCAATGACAATGACAATATGTATCATGGCAGAAAGTGGTTAGGACACAGATCACTAGAAATTATGTTCCCTGTAAGAAACTTTAAATGGAAATGGAAATAGAAATCACTGTACCAAGAAAGTGAAGATGAAAAGAGGGAATTAGAAAAAGGGAGGGAAGGAGTAATAATGACTGTAATACAAAATCAAGTGAACTACGTATGTGTAACTCACTTGTCTAAACAGGAGTTAGTCATTGGTTAAAGTCACTGCATATGCAAAACAAAATAATAACTTTTGAAGTGTGAAGGAGAGGTTATGTAAGCTACATTCTGAATTTTAATTCAATGCTAAATTAAAGTGTTAGTCGCACATTAAAAATTGAGGCCTGTTTTTCCATCATCCCAGCTAGTAAAGTGATATTATTTACTTCATAAATAAGAGCTATATAATAATAAAGAACATGTTTTATTTTTTGTTCTTGATTTGGCATTTCTTAATTTATTTTTGTTATATGAATTCTATTGTATTTTTTTCTCTAGTCAATGATGCATTACAAGTCATGGATATATAATAATTGCTTTGACCTTAGGTGATTTGCAAGTTTTTTTCCTTGTAATGAAACAAGAGTTACTTTAATAAAATCCAATACATATTGTTATGAAATAAATTATCCTAAAATAAAATTATTATGAATATGCATATTTTTATGTTAAGAATTTTTATGTGTAATTAATCAATAAGTATTACATTAAAATTTATCTGGGTTAGATATGCCATATTCAGTGACAAAAAGTAAAACAGAGAGAACAGCATGAAAGAAAATGTTAGACCTACATATATTTTCAAGACATTAGCATGCACATTTTCTAACATAATAGGTAATAGATATTGCCTTAGATATGTAAAATGCTACAAAAAAGAAATTGGAAGAATATTTACACTATTAAATTAGATTATAATGAGGTAAACCAGTTTGAAGTTAAAGAAAATAAGAGTCCAGTTTACCTCTCTATAACATATATTTAATATAGACCTCAGTAGAAATGTTTATTGAATTTATAACTTTGTTTTTATTAACAATTATGACTTTAGATATAAATTCATTTTTTCTGGAATTACATATGGTACTAAAAATGTTTCATAAAACTGAATGAGATTATCAAGGGTGAAGTGCAGATGGAGAACAGAGGCACAAATCCTAAACCTCACAATAGACCATATAAACAACTTAGAGGGAACCTGAAAAACAGGAAAAAAATATGGGAAAGAATATTCACATAAAAGAAATGTACGAGTTGAGAATACTCCAGAAACAGCATAAAAATGTTCAAGGCTGCATCTTAATGATAACGTAACAGTGCCAAATGGTGCTGTTAACTCACATGGATTTGTAAGCAGTAATATCAGTTACTACCACCTTAAAAGGGTTACTTACAATGTATTAGTGTGTGCTTCAAGAGTTTTATGTGTCAAAAGTAGGCAAAACTGGAGAGAAACAGTATGTTCTTTATTTCACTGTAGAAAGAATAAATCCCATTTTAATAAAATTTTGAGAACCAACTTATTTTAATAAAAAGTTATTGAATTCATCTATATAAAGCAAAGAAAAATTTTCAGTTACTATGTGTTAAAGTTTATATAGCCTTTGAAATGCTAAAATGACTGATGAATAGTAATCCTACAATAAATATCTGAAAAACTGGACAATAGAAATGAAACAAAAGTACTTTCAGGTAGAGGAAAGTAGCTCTAATATGGAATCTAAGAAAAAAGGAAAAATGAGGTAAGTTTTACAATTGGATAATTTAAGAGTCGAATTTTATACCCCAATAATGTCTATGAGATACCCGATTGCACAGATTTAGACACTGGAGGAACATATTAAAGAAGACTTACAAATATAGAACAATTTATAACAATAGTTAAGGAAGCTGCTGAGCAAAAGATAATTTATAAAACCTTGTGTAGTACTTTCCCTTCTAGTCATTGGCAAAAATAATAATCAACATTTGAATTGGGGTTCCATATTTCTTTATTTTTGGTTTTCGGGCCATACTAGTGATGCTTATGGGTTACTCAGGGCTATGCGCTCAGAAATCACTCCTGGCGTAGAGGAACATATGGGATACTGAGGATGGAACCAAGATCCATCCTGGGTCAGCTGCGTGCAAGGCAAATGCCCTACCCTGTGCTAAAACTCTAGCCCGGGTAAGGGAAGTTTTATTTTTCTTTTTTAAGAAAGAACCCATGCCAGCAGTTCCATATAAGTTCCATATAAGTCTAGAACTTATATATGGTCAAAAATTGCACATTTCTATCAACAAATATCTAGATATTTTTGTTTCAGTTTTTCTTATCAAAGAGTGGTGAAGAAATTCAGGAGGCACATCCAAATATGTTGTTCAATAATGTGCTGATTGTGTGATGCCAGATATCTAATATTTCTCTCTAGATCCTTAAGAAACTTATGATAGTCAGGATATTCGATAGAATCCATAATGATTTTAAGAGTAGGGTGCATGATTATTAGAATATTAGTCATTCTGCTCTACCTTATATTTTATTTTAGTTTAGGTTGTTGGTTTTTTTTTTTTACACACCTGGCAGTGTTCTGGTTACTCCTGAATCTGCACTCAGAAATCTCTCCTGGTAGGCTCTGAGAACCATATGGGATGACTGAGACTGAACCCGGTCTGTCTACGTGCAAGTCTAACACCCTAATCACTGCTATCGCTCTGGCCCTACTCTGCCTTTTAGAAAACTTCATGCATGGAATATGGCTAAAAGGCATGGAATGCACAGTTCCCCAAGATTTGACCCCAGGCTCTATCTGGCACTAATACTCTGTATAGTTTGGACTCTAGAACCAATTGGAGCAATCACCAAGCACCTAGCCAGGAGGAACCCCCAAGCACACTGTGTGTGGCATGGCCAAAAAACAAACTAAAATAAAGGTCTGTTTAAAAAAACAAAAGAACATGGGGCAGAAGTGATAATACAATGAGAAGGGCATTTGCCTTGCTCAGGGTTGATGATTTGATCCCCAGTATCCCACGTTATCCTCGAGTCTGTCAAGAGTGATTTCGGAAAGCAGAGCCAGGAGTAACACTTGAGCACTGCTGAGTGTGGCCCCAACCCCCTAAAAAAGAACAGATGTTCCTAGAAAACTTTCATTTTCCTTTTATGTAAAATCACTTTATAAAAAGTGGTTATCAGAAAAAACTACTGTCAATGTTTTATGAAGTTGAACATGTCAAAAGTTCAGAGAATTGAGGACCAGTGAGATAGTGAGGATAGTGAGATAGGTAAAGCGTTTTCCTTGCATGCAGAAGGATGGTGGTTCGAATTCCGGCATCCCATATGGTCCCCCGAGCCTGCCAGGATCAATTTCTGAGCGTGGAGTAAGGAGTAACCCCTGAGCACTGCTGGGTGTGTCCCATAAACAAAATAAAACAAAACAAAAAAACAAACAAAAAAGTGCACAGAATTGAAGACAAAACTGTATTATAAGATTCTGTTTAACTAAAAATGTGTGATGCCCATACTTTTTTGGAGTCAAATGCCAATAAAGTTTCAAAAGTTGATGAACATTAGTAAAAAAGATCAATTCATTTTGTATTTAATATTTTGAGAATATTGACAATTATTTCAAAATAATTTAACATTGTGAGAATTATTTCTATTTGGAAACATCAAACACATAAAAGTATAATTAAAAAGTCATATTAGCATTATTAAAATGCACTGTCAATATATAAATATTTTTATTTATTAAAAATTTATGTTTATGGGCCCGGAGAGATAGCACAGTGGCGTTTGCCTTGCAAGCAGACGATCCAAGACCAAAGGTGGTTGGTTCGAATCCCCAGTGTCCCATATGGTCCCCTGTGCCTGCCAGGAGCTATTTCTGAGCAGACAGCCAGGAGTAACCCCTGAGCAACGCCGGATGTGGCCCCCCCAAAAAAACAAAAAAAATAAATTTATGTTTATAAAAAGTGTGCTTTAAATGAGTACTCAGGTATTATTCTAGGTCCGTGCTCAAGGCTCACTCCTGATGATGCCTGGAGGACCATATTTAGTATTGGGGATTAATTAAACTCATATCAGTCATATACAATGTAAATGTTCTAACTGAGGAGCTATCTCTCAGGTCCAATCCCAAAATATAATTTAAAAAATAGGTTTGAAAGATATGTAACTTCTTAACTCTATGAGTGCTGTAAATTTTCATATGGTAATTTATTTATTTTTCTATTTATTTTTTTGCTTATTGGGCCACACCTGGTAACACTCACACCTGATTCTGTGCTCAGAAATTACCCCTGCCAGGCTCTGAGGACCAAATAGGATGCCAGGTGCAAGGAAAAAACTCTGCCTTCTGTGCTATCCCTTGGTTTCCTCCTCATGTCAAAACAACAACAGCAACACAAACAATGAGAATAAACTACTTAAGATAGTTTTATTGCTTTAAGTTCTCATCCAACTATATTAATGTTTTTTTGTTAATTTATAATGATGTATTTCGGTTTTGATTCTAAACAATTTACTATGTGTTATAATAATTTAAATAGTCAATCTAAAACGATAGTATTTTGGTTAGTTTTAGGAATTTAAGTTTCAAAAGCATAAGGGGAAAATAGTTTCACAATTTTGTAATTTAAGTAGAAATATACTCAACAATATCCAAGGTGGTTAGTAATAACAACAGCCTTGCTACTGTTTATGATAAATCATAATATCATCTTTGCTGAATACTTCATAACCTACCAATTCAATTCATTTAAATGTCTTTAAATAGTAATAAGAAAGAAACTTGGAGGATGTACTAACTTTTTTAAAATGTTATTTTATTGATTAATAAATCAGATATAAAGCAACTACAAACTACATTTGTAGTAATCTTCCTACCCCCAAGTCCTTATATTACAGGAATAATTCTGGCTCCTGGGCCATGGACTGAAAATTATGTAATCTCTCTTGAAATGGAACATTTAACTTTCAATGTTGAACCCTTAAAAAATCTTTCTATATCATTTATTAAAGATATGCTTCAGCTTGTTAAAATAGGAACTCGGGATAAAATCACAGGGTTAACAGTATCTTAAAGTACAATGTTGTCTTGCTACTACATAAAATGATATAAAAGAAGAGATGCTGCTAAAAATCAAGATGCAGAGAAAGCTAGTGCCAGCATTTTATGTTATATAGTTTTTACATTTGTTATAAAATCATCACCAATGTCTCTGAAGAGGTGGGTAGAGTATCTAATAAACTTTATCCTTATTGTTACTGTTTTTGTTTGAGGCCTATATCCAGCAGTGCTAAGGCTTTAGTACTGGCTATGCATTCATGGATCCTTCCTGGTGATGCTCAGGGAACCTTCTAAAAGGTTATGGATCCACCCAGGTTGAACCTGTGAAGGCAAGTTCCTTAACCTAGTACTAACACTCCTGCGATCAAACTTCTGTGTTTATTGACAAAGAACAGCATATGTTGATTTCTGGAAAACGTATTAGGAAAGGTTTCACAAGAAAATTACAACTTCAGGTCCAATCACTGTTTGGCAAGCAGAAAGGGAATCGCATAAGAAAGATCAGATATGCTGTATTAAAAAACAAAGTAAAGGAACAGAAAATAGTCAAAAGCAACAGATTAAAAACTGGTCTACAGGGTGGAAACAGGCCCCATTCTCTCACCCCAATTGTTAAAATCATAGAAAAAAATTAAGAGTATAAGCATAGATCAAACAAAGTGTATGTTATCTAGTCAGTCTTTATTATATTAAATTTATCTCTTAGAGCATAAAATTTATCTCTTAGAGAGCATAAAATTTATCACTTAGAGCATAAAAAAACAATACTTTATCATATGACCCCATCAAATGATATAGGTTTAATTTGCTCTACAGTTAATTTTCTTGTTGAGTTTAGTGCACTCCCACCGGAAGAAGGTCAGAGAACTCCCACTAGAAGAAGGTCGGTACACTCCTACTGGAAGGTCAGAAGGTCTTTGCACGCCCACCGGGAAAAGGTCAGCACACTCCTACAGGAAGAGGGTCAAAGGGAAGAAGGTAGAAGGTCAAAGAAGATCAGCATATTCCTATCAGAAGAAGGTCAGAAGGAAGGTCAGAAGGTCAAAGAGGTCAGCACACTCCTACTGGAAGAAGGTCAGAAGTTTGGGACATTCCCACTTATACTTACCAGAAACTGTTATGAAAATTGACACAAATATTTATGTGTGATTTATATTCCAGAGAGAATTTCAAATAAAATCAGTTCCACATCCTTCAGATGTAAAGCTGATAAGGGCATTTTATTATTGAACATATAGTACAATTCAAAGTAATAAAGAAAGATCTTAAAATGCTGTTTCTAATTCAAGTGTTCTAAGAAAAGTGAGGAAGATGCATTCTCCATTTATTTCATTATGAAATTCATGCTTTATATTTTAATTTTATATATATCGAAAGAAGTGCTTCAAAGAAAATTTCTGGTAGAATTATCTGAAGCGCAAACATAACTCAATGATTTATTTAATAGAAGATACTTTTTGCTCTAATGATAAATGAACTATGGTTAAGCCAGTTTGGGCACCGAACAAAATTTCTAGAAAAATGAATCAAAGATCTAGTCAACCAAACAGAAATAGAAAACATTTGTTTCCAATAAGATAATTCAAGCTATCAACCAAAAATTTTAGCTATATTGTGGTTGATAGGATATTCTAAATCTTTTTATTATACTAGTGATAATGATAGATGGAGATTTTTATATACCATAATTAAATATGACAAAATACACAAAATGGCTTACTTAATGAAACCATAAAATCCAAATGACTATATTATGTAACAAAATGGTCCATTTAGACTGCAAATTGTACCAATGAATTAAGATATTCCAATGACCATTGTGACCAGAGCTTCTTCTTCCAATTATCTGTTTTTGGGTACTCTTGTTGTTTATAGATTCTGGCTATTGTCAATATTGTTGTGATGAAATAGGTGTGCAGAAAAGAAGTGCAGATACCTTTCCTGCATTTTGTTTTGTGAACTCTCATGACTAATATATATTAAGGTAATAACATTATTCTGCAGTTCTAAGTGGCTAATATAAAAAATACTCTGCAATCACTTCCTTGCAGGAAATAGTTTTCTACCCAGTATTTGAAATCAAACTGAAAGAATCTAATCAAGTAATTAAGCAAATATCTCTATTAAAAATAATAAAAATCTATCCTTGCCATAAAACCCATGAAAACCCATAAAACATGGCATGACACAACTAGAAGGAAACTAAAAAATGAAATCTCACCTCTGAAAAATTTGAACCCCATAATGACAACCTAATTCATAATACCCTTCAATACCACAGGCAGTCTAAAGACTCACTGAGTTTTTCTTATGAAAGAAAACTTTGAAATGCAGTCTGAGATAGGCTTCAGAATTCAAACAATCCAAGGACCAGGAGAATTTTCATCAAAAACTTCAGTGGGAAAATGCCACCTTTTATTCTTCTATCTTAGAGTTGCCACAATATCCTCCCCCAAAGCATCTGAGCTTTGGTAATTCTGGCTTCAGCCCAGGATATTATCCTTGAATGTTTACTTTTTATGACCAACAGGAAATAGGTACATAAAATATTTCATGTCCCTCATAGAACTATTAACAAACCAAGAAACATTCCTTAGCAGGTTAATATACCCAGGGCACAGCACAGTAAACCCTGAAATGAATCCCAATCTCACTGTGAAGGCCTATTAGCATATATTTCTACCTGTGGCCTGATGGTAAAACTTGTAATTAAGCACACACCTAGGGAGTGACTGCAATTCTCTCCAGAGACAGTAGCACACCATAATTTTTGCTTACCTTCTGCCTTACCCCAGGCTTCCAGGCAGCTTAAAAAGAAATTGTGTGTATATATCTGGGTGCTGTGATCTTTGCAGTTGCAGAAAGGCATCCATATTCTTCAATAGTCTTGCTACTGTGCCCAGTGGGACTATGTTCCTTCAGCAGGACGGTAGTAATCATATGTTTTTTTGAAAGCCAATCACCCTAGGTTTTGGTGCAGAGAAGGTTGATAGCAATACTTACCTTTTTATTTTTTTACACCCTGAAAGGGATATTTTTTTTTATTACAAGTGTTGCCAAAGAATCTAACTTCCAAAATCAACCTGAAAATAAGCTCTGACTAAGATACTATCCATTGAATACATACAATCTTAGTCAGACATTATAAAAATACAGATATCTAAGAATAAAAGCAATTATTACATGAGTACTAACAGCCTTGAAATAAAACCAAAAGTTATGGCTCAGTTGAATAATATTATTTTGCTTTGAAGCTCCCCTTTTTTTTTCCTTATCATTTTGAGGGGTCACACCCAGTGCTCAGGAATTACTCCCGGCTAATACACTCAGGAGCCACTAGTTATAATTCTCCATATACTATATGTGGTGCCAGGTATTGAAGCCAATTAGATTATGTGCAGTGCAAACACCCTACCATTGTTTCACCATGAAACCATTTCTTTATTATTGGGAAATTCATCTGCATTGCCCATTCACAAAATTACACAAATCCAGAGAAAATGTATGAATAAGTTCTAAATAAAAAGAACAAAACAAAAATTAAAAAGATTAATTAAACCAAAGATAAATCACTCACCTCAAATAATTAAAACAAATCAGCCATGGAAATGCTCAAAATGCTCAAAACAATGAAATAAGAATGTGATAACTTATAAAAATAGAAAAAAATAATGTTCCAAGTAGAACCAGATTTGATAAATATAATAGTTGAAATAACAAGATAAAATGACAGGTTCAACAATATAGTTGATATATATATTATATAATATATATATATATATATATATAGAAAGAAGCCTAGCTACTTTGAAAACAAGACCTTACTATATGTCTTAAAAAAAAAGAGGGATAATATGGCATCAGTTAAGTTGGATGTATCAAACCATCCCAAATTATCATTATATATTTAGCAAAAATAAAAGAATAAAAAGGAAAAAACTTGAATAATGCCTAATTTGTTGTTATTTTGTTTTGTTTTGTTTTTGGGGTCACACCCAGTGACACTCAGGGGATACTCCTGGCTATGCACTCAGAAATCACTCTTGATTTGGGGGCACCCTATGTGAAGCTGGGGATATATTGCAGGTCCATCCTGGGTTAGCCACATGCACAGCAAATACCTAAAAACTGTGCTATCCCTCCAGCCCCTGTATAATGGCTAAAATTTTAACCTGGTAAATGAAGAGACATCCAAATCAAAGCTATGCAGAAAGATCCAAATCTTATGTACCTAACAGACAAAAATTACATCGCAATGAAAGATCCAGAAGTTTCATTAGATAATATAAATAAGCAAAAGAAAAGCACATTGGGTTCAAGAAAACTTCATAATGATACAAGTACATTTTTTAGAAGAAAATGTCCAGGTCTAAAAAACAGCACAGTATTCTAAATGCTAAGTAAAAACTGCCAACCAAATAAAAAAAATCTACACAGACAATACATTTTTTAAATTTAAGTAGGAACTGAGTCTTATAGATAATCAACATCTAAAGGAATTCATTACTATTAGATCAGACTGTTGACTCTTTTTTAGGAAAATCTTTAAAAGGAAAAAAAATAATAAATTCATGTGAGGAAAACAGGAAATTATAAATAACAATGGTAAAGCAAATATATAATAAGATTAAAGGAAATGTAAATGTTAATAATTTATAAAGGTGTTAGAATGAATGGGATTTTGTTTTGATTGGGGGCCACAAATGACAGCTCAGTGCTTACTCCTAAATCAGTGCTAAAGTGTCTTTTCCAGTTGGTTTCTGGAGACCATGTTTGAAGCCAAGGATCAAAACTGGGTTAGATGTGTGCAATTCAAATGTTCTCTGACTTGGCCCCTTGTATAGATAGATGCAATTCAATTCCAGGCATTTCCTGATCTCCAGGTCCAAAGCCAGTAGGAATAACTCCACTAATTTCTAAGTATTTTATGTGTAGCACTATGATATTCAGCATGATAAACCAGGCCAGCTTCTCAATCCAGTTCATCCAGTTCACATTGGGTTCACATCATTTGGCTGAGTATTGTGAAAAAAGGCATATTTGAGGAAGACATATTATAAACACGGAAGTTAGAAGTACATATGACTTCTAAAGTAAATAGAAAGAGGAGTATTTTTTAATAAAGCCAGAAATCAAATATATAAACCAAGAAAATAATATGAATGGTATTTAAATTCAGAAACTGCTTTTTGAACATGAATAAACAAGAATATGCTTAAAATACTGGCAAGGTAAAAAAACAGAAATAGAAGAAAAGAAAGCCCAATAAAATTGGGTCAGAGGTGGAAGGAAATGAATCACAACAGATATTTTTTACAGTATTTTTCTTGATAATTTATTTTATAAACATTCATCATACCAAGACAAACATTATTTCTTTCTTTATTTTTATTATAGTTAAAAGATTTTTTTATTTTTTTACATCGAAAGGCAACCTTATATCTAATAATATCAGAAAATGTTAGTGATATCCTTAAACTTAAATTCTTTGTTGACATCAGAAGTCCTTGAATTGTGTTAATGTCTCTGAGAAGCTTCGTCACATTATAGGAAATATACTATATGATTAGAGACAAATTTGATCACAGAAATATCCAAAGCACTGTTAGAACAATGTAAACATCAAACCAGTGTAAGCACTCCGAAAGGATTTGGATAGCAGCAAAAATTTTATGTACATTTAAAAATATCTCTAAAAGATATGTATGATTTATAAAAGCATTGGAAAATTATCAAGCACATCTTTATTTGATACATGCATTAGTGGTTTAAAGTAATACATATATTCATGTATTACAGATATTTTTAAAGTACATATATGTTTATACATTTATCAAATATTTCTATGACTAACTTGATGACACTAAGGTGGAAAAATCTAGAATAATGTGTTCTTAGATCATAAAAATTCTAATAATTAAATGAAGATGAAATGGGAAACCTGAATAAAGTGATAACTATTAAGAAAAATAAGATAGCAGTTTAAAATCTTAAAAAACAATTGCATAGGTTCAAATGAGCTCACTAGCTAGTGTTACAGATAATTCAAAGACTTACTAGCTGTTTTGCTTTAGCTCTTTCTAAATATTGAAAATAGTTGAACCAGAAAAGCTTCAACGGATCCAATATATTAACCTAAAACCAAAATAAGACATAGTACATAAAAAGTAAATTGCATTCTGATAGCTTCTTTGATAATAATACAAAAGTCATCAAAATATTAGAAAATAAAAAATATATTAAGTTGATCCTACACTATGATCAAGTGGAATCATCTTTGCAATTTTCATATATATGTATATGTGTTAAATACAAATGTATTATTATTTAACATATTATATATATGTGTGTATATATATATATATATGCTAATCTGCTAACTCTCTTGAGAATTGCAATGGTAAATTGAAGAAATCATGTTTAAATTAAAATCCAAACAAGACAAAAATTCTAAGTTTTATCCAAACTTAATCTGCAGGTTTGTAGATGTGATTACTTGTTAGATTACACCTTGTTTTACCTGAAACAAAAATCTTACCAGTCCCCAGTGTCATGTTTCATCCATCCCTTTTTACATGTATAAGGCCCAGCTAGACTAGATTAGCTTGAGATAGGTCTTTTGTCAGTCACTCTATTTTCCCCCAGACCTGGTTTGGATTGAATCGGTCAGTAGGGGTTGGTTTGGTGAGCTGGGGACGACGAAACCTGCCTCCAGCTCTATGTATTTCACTTTCACTCTGGATTTGGACTATTAATTATCATGGAGATCCTGCTAAAGACCTGTTTTCAAGGGACAAATTATAGAATGTGTACTTATATGAACACACACACACATATACATGATATATTGAGTTATAGGTTTAATGCTTTCTCTGTTCTCAGGGTTTATTTCTGGTGGCTTGGGGCTATATGTGGTGCCAGTGATCAAACCCTGTTTGTCACTTACAAGCCTCAGTTATTGCTGCCTTATTGGATATCTTTATCATCATACGTTTTCCACTGTCACCTCATACAGAGGTTTTATTGAGTTGGCCAAATACAATAGTAATCAATTTCACTAGAAATAATTTAATGTTTTAAAGGTTAATGGGTCTAATGTATGAATTCTTCATATATTAAGAGCCATGTTTAAAAATATTGTTTATTTTTTGTATTTTTATTTTAGCTATTTATATATATTTATTTTTATTTTAGCCACTATTATTCCATATTTTCCATCCAAATACACACCCACCACCAACTTGTCAATATTCCTCTATCATTGTCTTCTCCTTCTCACTTCATGCTACCCTGATAGCATAACAGTAATATTCTTTAAACTAAAGAGAAGTTTACATTTCATGTTGCATTTAGGTCTTTGTTATTTTCTTACTATGTTTATTTAGAAACCCAGGAATGAAGATTATTTTTTGTCTGTATCTCTCCTTTTAGTTAACTTCTTTCAGTATAATCCTCTCCAGATAAGTTTACAAATAAGCAATTTGCATGATTTCATATTTTATTACAGCTTAGTTGTATTCCACTGCATCTATGTACCAACATTTTTTATAGTCACCTGGTTTTGGACATTTGGATTGTTTCCTGATGCTATATGTTGTGACAATGTTTGCAAAGTACATAAGATGCAAATGTATTTTCTGCTTAAATTGTTTGAATATTTAGTTCAGTGCCAAGAAATGCAATTGGAATATAAATTCCTAATTTTTTAAGATATACACTTTGCTTTCCCAAATAATGGAACCAATTAATATTCTCAATAGAAGTGAATGAGAATCTTTTTTTCCTCACATTCCTGCCAACAGGATATTTTTTATTATTTTTTTATATTTTTGTTTTGTATTCTGGGCCAGTCTCACTAAGGAGACATGGCTTTACCTTGTCATCTTTATTTGTATTTCCCTAATAATAAAAGATGTAGAGCAGTTATGCATTTACATTTTGACCATCTGCATATCTTTCTTAGAGAAATTATTTTAACCTGTCCCCATTTTTGATATAGTTGTTTATTTTTAATTGTAATGTTCTAATAATGCTTTATGAATCACTTTTTTCCAGATGAATTTTTTGACAAATATTTTATTCTATTATTTATGGAATCATTTTATTTTGGTTGTCATTCTTCAGTGTAGAAACTTTTTAATTTTATATAATCTAATGTTTTATTCTTTGTTTCTGTTTATTTGGCTAATGGTCAATTTTTTAAAAATCATAATGCACATATATTGTCATATTTTGTGATTTACATAGCTATGACAACTCATCTATTGGAGGATCAACTTTTGTTTGTCTTGTTTTGGGGCTACATTGAGCAATATTTCTGCTTGTGCTCAGGGATCACTCCTGGAGTACTTAGGGGACCATATGGTATGCTGGATAACAAAGCAATTGTTGAGGCCAGATGAGTGGCAAATGTTTGATATGCTGTACTAAGACTCTAACTCCTTAATTATACTTTAGTAAAGCATATTTTAGAAAATGTTGAGAAAAATTGATTCTACATGAGAATATTTTAAATGCAAAAAATTTAATAAGGAAAAAGAAAAATATTATATATAATTTTGGGCTTTTAAAAGATATTTCAAAATGGAAACTAGTAGGAACTACTGGATTTAATTATACTAGAAGAAAAATGTAAACAGATACATTTAAAAAAGTAAAATGTTACTATAATTATTGAATAGATAAATATTTTATCAGTACATCATTTAAACATTAAATTAAAAATATAATCAAAATTGAATTTAAGGTAATATTCTCCCTTTTTTCAACAAAGTAGTAAAATAATAAATAAATTATTTAATATTTATAATGAATTTTTCAGTTTATGAACAAAATCAAATAATTTAATGGCTAAAACCTAAAATTAAACTTGCCAATGTATAATTTGATCAGGAAGCATAACTGATTTTTTTATTATGTAAAATATTTTACATATTTGATATTTATTTATTTTTATTACCACTTTTATATATGGTTAATATAAATATTACATATTTATGATCATTCATTTATTTACATTTATATATTATGAATCATACATTTATTTTAGATAATCTAGAAAAATAAAATACATATTAATTATAAAATTAAAAAATAAAATAATAATGTGATTACCCATAAGAAAAATATAATTTTAAAAGAAAAATATTTTTAATATGTAGAATTGAAGTACATACTATATTTTATAAAATCATATAATATTTTCATTTGTGTCGCAGTTCTTGTACAATATATTAGAATATATAGATTAGGATCAAGTTCTTGCACATCATGAGAAAAGGATGACCAATGATGCATAAGTGATTTCTCTTGAGATTTTTGTATAAGGACACAAATCCCATTAATCAAGTGCTAACCTTTTTTTCCTTAAGCTAATCTCTGAAAATATATCTTCCACATGGGAAAGCAAATATCTGATCATTATACTAATATCTGTTATTTAACATATATGTACCAAACAAGGTAATCTGAATCAATGTAGTAAATGTCAAAAAATTATTCTACTCTGACTTCCCCTAATGATATTTAATGCTCAACCACTGCATACATGGGTCCTCATTTTCCCATTTCCTGGCCGAAACTGGATGGTGACAATGCAGTTTCATTAAATATTAACATCCTGTATATTCACAGATGAAGAATGAATGAAGTCTTATACCAGTTCTACAAAATAAAAAAAATCACCTCCAAATATACTTGTCTTAATGTTAGACTTAAAACAATAAATTTGTAGAGAAGAATATAGTTTGAGGCGCTTCCAGTGTTTGATCTTATCAATATGCTACTTGAGGTATAACATCAACCAAAATGACATGAAACCTACAGCAAAATTATACACACAGGAGTACAAAGTAAAAAATAAATAACTAGTTTCTTCAGATAAGAAAAAAATAAATCAAAGTGAAGAAGACTTAGAGAATTAGAGAAAAAAAAAAAAACTGGCACACAATGTTTCTGGTAAGGGATACCTATAACTTAATATCATAAAAACATGCCAGCTAAAACATATGAAATGACTTGAACAAATATTTCTCTTGATAAAAGTGTCCAAATGGTGTAGGTATGTGAAAATTGATCTAACTCCACTAAAAGGGAAATGAAAATGAAAACATATTAGTGCTTTCTATATATACTGTACTTTTCCTAAAAATAATTATTTTAATGTAGAATTAGATTTAAAAATTCACATGTAATCTTTAGTTTTAATTGTTCATAATGTAAGTCAGCAAAAACCTTGGCAGTAGAAATTAAAGTAATGATTCTTGTCAAAACGTTTACTCTATAGCACTGTATATATGTTCCATCATATTTTTAAAACATAGATTTTAAAAATTGTTTATAATTATGTACTTAAAGACTTTTTGTCCTTTTATCAGAAAAATTATTTATGCATAAAATATACCAGATTATCACAACCAAATTACAAGAAATTGTATGATATTGTACATGAATGTAAAAATGTTTATAGACATATTACTTGGCAAGTTTGAACAAATAGCATTTCACTTTTTTCCAAAAATAACTATCACTGCTGAAGCATAGAATTTTGAAATATTCAGTCATTTTATTGAAGTTCAACTGTATACAGTCAATTAGGAAAGAATTTGTGAAGATGTGCTGTTTCTTCAGATTTTTTCTTTCTGATAGCATTTCAAATCAGTCAGAAAATTGTTTCCTTGGTTCTGGCAGTAAGTGCTGCATGTTACCCAGTAAGAAAATTGCTCAGTGAAGGTTTTAGGTCTTGTTATTTTTCCCAAAGCTCAGAATCAAAGTTTATTATAAGATGCTGTCAGTTCAATGATATGAAAAACTGTGTTACAAACAGCAAAGGGCAGTCTATTAAGGAGCATGTTGAATGGCCCTGAAAGGAAGTTTGATTGGAGCAGTCTCCTGAGTTACAATTAACAATATTCTGACATCAGTTTTAATGTATGCTGTTTACTGACTTAAATGTATCAAAAAAAAAAAGAGTTTTGCAGATACTTTCTTAAAAATTAGTGAATTTTAGAATTCTACCTTGGGAGAAAAATTAGGGAGGCCTGGCTATTAAATGCATTGATTTATTAATGTGAAATTTATAATTCAAATGCTAAAAATTAAAAGCAGTTACTTTTATTTTCCATTAGTATATAAATATATAAAATAAATAATATATATAATTTTACATATAAAATTGAGCATCAAGGCTTTGGCTTTTCTCAGAGTTTTCAGCCATAAATTGTGATAGATTGACAGTTAAATCACCCTTTTCATATGTTCAATTTTGTTGTTGTTGTTCTTGTTGTTGTCGTTTTTGGAGACATGCCCAGTGATGCTCAGGGCTTCTTACTGACTCTGTAACCAGATAATATTCCCAGCAGGGATCCAGCTGCCAGATGAATTGCCAGGGATAAATTCTGGGTCAATTGCATGCAAGGTAAGTTGCAATACCTACTGTGCTATTTTTCTGGCTCTGTACTTTCAATTATTTTTCTATTTTCATCATTTCCTTTTTTCTCAATATTATTTAAACACCATGGTTTACAAAAATGTTCATCATAGAATTGTTCTGGGCATTCATTATTACAATATCAATCCTGTCACCAATGTGACCCTAACTTTACGATTGCCTCATTCTCCACCATTTCAATTATGCCTCTTTAGCAGCCACAACCAAATTCATTTTTTATTGCTTGCTACAAAAATACCAAATGAAATTATTAAAAATTTGTTCAGTTAAAAATGTTGTAAAAATTGTTATATTTCACAATAGCACAGAAGGCTCAACTAGAACAACCAGCTCAGTAATGTTTCAGACATGACTTTAATAATACCATACATACAAGTCTTAGATGTCTTTGTAGCTCTCCCATTAAAAATGTAACTTCTTTCTCCATTTCTAAATGTTATGATTTTGTCATACACTTTGAACAAGAGACATGGTGCTGTGAAAATATTGGCAAAAATCCCTTCAATGAGAATGAATAATTCCCCATCTCTTTCGTGTATGCAAGGACTAAAAGGCAGACAGTGGAATACTTTAGTGGTAAGAATCATCACATCTTAGGTATGGTTTGATTATAAGCTACTTGTATAAAAAAATACAAGTAGTTGGGCTACTTAGTAATGAGGCATCCTATTTCATTATAATTCACTATATAATTAGAATGGCCTATTTAGCTTTCTTCACTTCAGCTGAAATTGGATGAGAGAATAAAATTTACAGTTGCTATAATATACTCATCATGAAGTGATGAAGTAGAGATATGTTAGGTTCATGATCTGGTTGTGAGGATAGTTAGCTTAATTTAATGCAGAATTTACACTGAGCATTATAAGCATTAAAAGTTCTGAGCCCTTAACTTTAAATGATAGTTTATGATATATTCTATCACAATAAAGGCAATAGTAGAATATATTAAATTATTGAAAATAACCTGCATATATATGTATATATAAATATATATATATGTATATATAAATATATATATATATTGGTTTGGGGCCACACCTGGTGATGGTGACACTCAGGGTTTACTCCAGGCTATGCGCTCAGAAATTGCTCCTGACCATATGGGATGCCAGGGATTGAACCCACGTCTGTCCTGGGTCAGCTGCGTGCAAGGCAAACACCCTATGCTGTGCTATCATTTCGGCCCCAACCTTCCAATCTTTTAAATGGTAAAATATGCTGAGAAAATCTTCGGGGTTTTATATTCAGACATGGAACTACAGCTACAGAATTATGGTATTTTTAAAATTAGATGACTTTATTTGGGACTGGTGTGACTGTATAGTGTTAGGGTGATTGCCTTGCACAAGCTATTTCAGGTTAGGTTTGATCTCTGGCATCCTATATGATATCCTGAGTCTTCCAGGAGTAATTGCTAAATGCATAGACAGGAATAACCCCAGAACATCAATGAATGTGTCTTCAAAACAAAACAATGTAAAAAGGATAAATTCTTGAGGCTAAAGAGGTTCTTGAGGCCAGAGCGGTTCTTGGGGCCAGAGAAGTGGTGCAAGCGGTAGGGCATTTGTCTTGCACACACTCACCTAGGATGGACCTTGGTTCAATCCCAGCTTCCCATATGATCCCCCAAGTCAGGAGCAATTTCTGAGCACATAGCCAGGAGTAACCCCTGAGCGTCCACAAGGTTGGCCCCAAAAAAACAAGCAAAAAAGATAAATTCTTTTATATATTAGTACCTTTGCATATAAAATATAAGATCAGATACTCCTTTATATTTGACTGTGAATGACCTTCCTTGTATTTTATTAATGTTTGTTTGATTTTTGCATAAATCAGATTCTTACGTAACTGTGAATAATCTCTCTCTATTGGACATGTTTTCCTTCATTTTGAAAAAAATATTTTTCCAAAATTGTAATTAAAAATCATATTCACACAAAATAATGCACTTAGATCCATATAGAATATCTTTACCACTTGTAAGAGTATTGGGTTTTTATAAACCCTGCAAACATTGAGGAACTTCATGATAATCTATACTCAAGAGTTTTTGCCCAAATCTTTTCTCATGTTTCTATCTGACCATTATAGCATTGAACATTATTTGCTATGAACAAGACTTTAGAATGATAATGATGAAAGTATTTTTTTTAAATTACTGATATGTAATTCTTAAAACTAAAAGGTGGTGTGTGTGTGTATCTGTATGTGTATGTGTTGCTTCTTTTCTGTTACTGGAACATACCCAGTAATGTTAGAGTCAGGAGTCATTCCCAATGGTGCTTGGGGGAATCATTGCATGCCACAGATTTTAGTTGAGCCTCATTCTATTTAGCATGCAATCAGTCCATTCAAGTTTGCTCTTGGGAGATATCTGGTTGGAATCCATATATCTGGAGGCTAATTACTACTTTGCCCAGAAGTCAGTGAAGTTGCTGAGGACAGATAGGAGTGAGTTTGTGTCCTAAGTGAAGTTCTAGGAAATAGAAAGCAGACATGGTAGGAAAAAGAAATAGGAAAAGAGACTGGAGATCAGGACATTTGTTTGGGAGTCAGATACTAAGGTCCTGGAAAAACAGGGCCTTTGATTTGTTCCTTAATACTCACTTCGACTGAGGAAAATGCCTTCTGCCTGAGCTGTGCTCCCACGGCCCTGATAGCCCCAGAGAAACAAGCCAGGCAATCACCAAGTTAATAATTCTCCATCCTCTGGAATACCCAAGGCTACCGGTCTATTTTTAAGTACTCCTAGAATTTGATCAATTCTCCATTTACTTCACGTTTATTTGCTTATAATAAAATGTTTTTTTAAATATTTTTAAGTAACATGATCATATTTGGGTTACAGTCATAACCAGAACACCCCCCTTCACCAGTGTAGCATTAGCCCCTTCCCCCTTCCCATCCCTCGCCTGTATTCAAGACAGGCATTCTACTACAATTGTTTTTAAGTTCAGTAAGTTATATTTTTTTTCTTTAAAGAATAAAAGTAAAAAAAAGTAAAGGTGTGATAGTAGCAAGAGCTGTTATTTGAATAGGTCCAGAAAAATGGGGAAAATGGAAATAAATCCTTGACCTGATCACTAAAAAGGCCTCACCTCAGTTTATTGGCATAAGATAGACTCTGGGTTCCAGGCAAACCAGACTGTCCAAATCCAGTCATTCTCAAGGTCCCGGTGAAACTTTTTCACACTTTAGCTGTTGTTGGTATCAGATTCTTATATTTAAAGACTCTGGATTCTGTGCATTTCTTTCATCGATGTCAGGCTGATGTGGAGCATCCTCTAGTTTCAGCATACCATTAAATGTGGAGCGATCTGCTCTGCATGCAGACTGTTGCTGAGTCGTCTGGGTATTGGGAGCACTCTTTGGAGTAAGTTACTGCCAAAGCAGTGGTAGGTCTTCCCTGGTAGAGGCTTGGACCCTGGTAATGTTGAAGACAATTGTGGTTGTTTCCATAGATGGTATCCATTGTTCAGGTGTGTATGGGCGATGCCCATTCTTCTGAGGCCTGAGCCAAATCATTATGCCAATGTTCAGGATAAAAGGCCTAATTACATTACCAAATTTGTGTCCCCATCTCTATTAGATAAGAACTTGTTTGCATATGTATTATTTCCCCCATTTTAATGTGCCTATACAAAAGAGAAGCAATGCCACAAGATATTATTGATGCATCTGGGGGCTGACGAATAAAGTCCAACATTCCCCATAACTTGATACAAACATGAAATCTATACAGCGATACTCTTCTACCAGTATTGCTTATAAAACAGATCTCAAAGGGGGAACATCAATCAAATAAAAAATCCAGTGGGCAAAATTGTCACTATATGAGGATATTCAAAAAGAGTTATAGATGTTAAGGGAATACATCTGAGATATACAAAGGAGATACACGTGACCCTTTTTTGTTTTAGAAATAGTCGAGAGGGAGGGGGTGTTTCTAAGACACCACTTTGGTCTGTGATTGGACAAATGAAGAGAGCATAGAGCCATGTCCTCCACTTGTTGCCTGCTGAAGCTTTCGACTCCCGGAGAGGCTTTTGCTTCCTAATTGCTGGAAGTTGACAGTTCAGCAGTCCCCTTCCAGACCCTTGCATGAACAAGGAAACCTGGGGTCTCTTTTAAATTGCACCTCACTGGAACCCACTTGCTGGGACCCTGAGCAGGAGTCCAGGAATAACCCTGGGACAGGGAGGAAGGAGAGAGAAGGCTGTGGGGGGCGACCGAGGCTGCATCTTCACCTTATCTTGGCCAAAAAGCCTACAGCCTGAAACCTTGCCGTGAGGCATTGCCTGCTGAAGCTTCAGACTCCACTCAAAAATTACTGTGAAAGATATGTAATCCACCTTGGACAAAACAAAAATCATTAGTACAGAAAATGGTTAAATGTGTGGTAACAAGAGATGGGAGTGAGAGAGTAAAGGAATAAAAAGAGCACATGGATAATGTTCAGAAAATGACTAGCAAATGAAACACAATGATATCCATATATTTCTTATAATGTTTCGCAATGGACAGGTTTAATAAGGAAACTTCCCTGATAACTATTAATGCCAGAACCTATTGTGACCCATGTCCCGCACCCCCTTCCTAAGCCTGATTAAAGCAGCCTTTGGCATGGCGGAGGGCTGCCAGACACCATGATAACAGGACCTCCCAGCTCAGCTCCCAGGAGGGAAAGAGGTTCTTCCCTACCCGAGCTTGAAGGCTGGGAGGTCGGAGCCCCCTCCCCCAGACCTTCCCTTTGGAGATGGGAGGGAAATGGGGCAAGCCTAGGAACACCCACAAACTCCTCCAAGGGACCCACCTTGCTGGTTTGCCCCACCATGTGGCCAAGCAAAGCCCTGGAGTACCGGAGGAAGGAGGTAGGGGTGTGCTGGGGTGACCCATGTCCCGCACCCCCTTCCTAGGCCTGGTTAAAGCAGCCTTTGGCATGTTAATCACTAATATGTAAGTTCCAGGATGGCAATAAACCTCAACCTTTTTTGAGTGTTTGTGCGTGCGTGCGTGTGTGTGTGTGTGCGTGCGTGCGTGCGTGTGTGTGTGTGTGTGTGTGTGTGTGTGTGTGCGCGCGCGCGTTTTGTGTGTATGTGTTTTTTGGGTCAGTTCAGGGGTTACTCCTGGCTGTGGCGCTCAGAAATCACTCCTGGCTTGGAGGACCATATGGGACATAGAGGATAGAACTGAGGTTGTCCTATGTCAACTGTGTGCAAGGCAAACACTCTACTGCTGTGCTATTGCTCAACCAATTTTATGAGATGTTAATACATAATTAATATAAAATCTTTGTGGTTCCTGAATTCTGTATATTGATGGAGGCCATTTTTTAAGGACCACATGTTAGGTTTTCTTATGCTTGTTTCCATGAATACTGTCCTAATCAGGTAGCTTATCTGAAAAGGACACTTGGGAGCAATAGGAAGGTACCTTAGACAAGAGCAAATCATTTTAAAGATCATCTGAAGCTAGAACTTCCCTATCACTTCTCTGTCTATAATTTGATTTGTGACCATGGGCGTGGTCCTCTTCTCTCGTGAGATGGCCCTGACCTGTCAACATGGACTTATAGCTGACAGAATAAAGTTTTGTTCAGCTTTACTCCAATTGTGAAGTCTCGTCCTTCAACTCCAGACCCTAGTATCTTTACAGTGTTAAACAGAAGAAAAAGAAAAAAAGGAAGAAAGAACATGAGAGTGATTACAAAGGGTGTTATAAACAACTGAAGAGCTATAACAAAATGCTTCAGCAACTCTTATCAATAAATTGAAGCAAGATTTGTCATAGCAGTTGATGACTGAATAATAATTGTCTCAAATTTTGGCTTTATGGATATCTGGAATTTAACTTAAAATGTCACAGTGAATTTATTTTATATTTTACTGGAGCAATTATACTATTTTATATCAGAATAAGTATGGAATTCTTAGTCTAAAGTGTGGCCTCTTGCCTTTCTTTTGGTTCTACTTATTACAGGATCACAGTTGCCTTATCTCTTTTACACAGTGAATTTAGTGAATATTTCAAGCAGTTTTTTTTTTCTACTATACTATCAAAAAAAAAACATCCTAATTTAGAGGAAGCAGTGACAAGAAAGTAGGTTTGGAATAAAAGAAGAAAATTAAGCAAAGATATACTTTTTCAGCAAGAAAATATATTAGGTGATATTAAGTAATTCTTAAGTTTATGAGGTAAAACTCTATTGTGAGAACCAGGATCAAGGAGGCAGCACAAAGAATTAATGCACATTATTTCTAAGCAGGAGGCCCAGTTGTCATCCATGCTTAGTCTAACAGTGTTCTCCAGCACTTTCAGGAAGAAACCCTGAAGTAAGAAACTGAGAGGATCACATCTTTCCTTATTTATTTTGTATGCCAAGTGTTTACTTCAAACAAACATTTTTTATTGCAGACAAACATCTTCAGTACTTACAGGTAGTTAACCAAGAAATATTATTTATTAATGTGGGGCTTTATTTATTTATTTGTTCATCCTTTGTTGTTTTTGTTAAGGAACAAATCAAGCAGTGTGCAGGCACTGGCACTAGTATATGGACCATATATAGTGTTGGGTACTACAGCCAGAGAGATAGGCTGGGACACTGGTAATGTATATTTGAAACCACACTACCTGGAACCTAAACCAGACACAAGATATAAAGGCATTTGTGGTGACAATCTATCTCAGGATCCCAAAAGCTTTTGTGATGCAGAATTCCATACCTTGATCTTAGAGGAATATGAGAAGCTGGTTGCCAGGAAAGCATGAACATAAGCGGTGTTACATACTTAAGGGTGGAGTACAAGAAGTTCAAAGCATTTCCTAGAAAAAACCTGAATACTCCCAACTTGTATAAGTAATTTTAAGCCTAGACAATTTCAAAAAATATCTATGCATTACCTTACCCAAAAGCAACATTTTTTTTCTTCTTTAGGAGAAACTCAAAGAAAAAAATATATCTATGGTTCTCTCTCTCTTCTATCTTTGTTTTTCTGTCTTCTTTCCATATTTCTTTCCATCTCTGTCTCTCTTTCTCTCTCCATCTCTAGTTCCTCTAACATTTCTCTATGCAAATCTCTTTGAATCAATGCTTATTCTTTATCATATTTCAGTTTTCTGTGAGTGAATGTGATGGGCCTAAAAACTCATATAACAGAATTGCTGATCTATTTCTGCAAGAACAATGTCTTGTTCTAGTCTTTCTATAACTCTCTGAGAAATAATTTTCTGGGGGCCATGTTCCACATTTCTAGGGAGAAACACTGCTATGTTATGCTCATAAGTTTTACAGTCTATAACACACAGGTGCTCAGAGACACTTTCCTCCGAACTAAATATGTGGAAGATATGATGAGAAAAGAAAATGGTACTTATCCAACTTGGGCTGCTTTCTCTCTTTACTTCACTTCAGCAATCTTCAACAAAAAATGCAGTCTGGGTCTCCAGAATGCAAAGCATATACCCAACCTGAGTTTTGTATTTTCAGAAATGTTACAAATTAAAAGTATAAAATAAGTGAAGAATTTGAGGCCTAGCATTCTCATGATCTTGTTTAAATATTACATGAAAAATTTGAAACTTATTTTGTTTCTTCTGGATTTAAACTTTCATTTTTTTAAACTTTTGATTTTTAAACTTTGATTTTATAGATTTGAATAGAATATGTTCAACTCTATATACAATTATTATTGTAATTTATTTTAAAGTAAAATCTAATAGATATTTTCTATTTTATGAGTTTAGTGAATTAATTATGCTCTCTCTTTCTATATATGTAATTGTGCTCTATATATCATGCCAGTGATATATAGTGAAACACAAAAACATTTCCCAAATTTCACTGACATATAATCAAGAGAATTATGGTTACTATGTTTTATTACAAATGAATATTTTCCATTTCACCTAATATCTTTTGAAGTCAGGTTCAATAAAATATCTTACTTCACACACACATTAAAGTGCCTAGTTAGCATAGAGAAAATAAATAAGTACTCTTGAAGTATTCTGATTTGCAGAAATTACTTAACATTCTCCCAGATTGAACATTCAAGTGAGTGGTATTAATTTGCATGGCTATGCAAAAAATTAAGCATACCTAAGTTAAAAAAATAAAATTATCTGAAATCTGCTCCATGTTAACTGATATTATTGATGAGAATAATAGCCTAGTTCCATAAATATAAAGCACATTTTAAAAATTAACCTCTAATAATGTATATTCATTGTCTACTCAATTGTGTTATTTTATGATATAATGCCTGACAAGAATCCCTAACATTATAGTTTTAATGAGGTGTCAACTCATTAAAATTTTCATAGTATCTTCTTCATATTTATTTGGATTCTGAGTGCTTCAATGATTTTAATGAATATCTTTGACTTGATTGGTAAATATCAAGTGTTCAACATAAAGTGCCCTTTAAATTTAAGAAAATAATGTCCTTTCTGTTGCTCATTGTATTCATTAATTAATGCATGCAAGTATTTAGAAAAATAGGTTAGAACAATTTGCAGTTAAACATATATAAGCACATATTTATGTATATATGTATATGTATATGCATGCACAGTATATACTGTAATGGTAAATAATAATTGCTGATTCTATCAAAATTGTTTTAAGTTCAACCTACCATTCATCATACCAACTTCTATAAAATAATTTAAAACAAATAAATATGAAAAAATATTCTAATTCATATAGCAATACGTTTAGGAATGGTGGGAATAGTGCTGTAATAAAACTCATGAAGTATTTTTTTATTTAAAATATCATTCTGAATGTTTGGCATGTCTATTTCTAGAATCATTTAATTATGCATACTTTCAATATCAAATTATAAATGTACATTTTAATTTCCCTCAGTTTGTTGATAAAATCCCATATAGATCAGGTGTTTGTTTGAAAACAGTAGTTTAGAATGCTAAAGAGAATTTTGCAATCCCCTAATGTCTCTTTTAAATCACCTGACCTCATATACTTCTAATTTTACTGTTTTACTGAAAGTGTAAAGAATCACACTTTTTCTGCATTCGTTTTTCCTACATTTCATGCTCTCATAGGATTAACACTAAAAAATGTAAATATAAACAAGAACTATGCAATGCCTCAAAATAAAGACATTTAAGAAGAGGAAATAAAACCAGTGGAGTTAACTGGTTTATAATGTAATTCACCTTTGCTCTATGGTATTGTAAGCAGTGTAAGAAAAGAGAAACGAATCAAACTAGAGTTTAGAACCATGAAAATCTATCTAGTAACAAATAAATTAGCTTAAAGAACTCCTCAGTAATTACAAGCAGTTATAAAATACAAAATAAAATGACCACATTATATAAATGAAAACCAAAAGTAAACGCCTAAATGTTAGATATATAGCTGTAATTTAAAGCATATAAATTTAGTGAACATAAATTTAATGGTTTACCTGTAAAATAAAATACATGACACAAATATAATCAGAGTATAATTAACTAAATGGCTATAATTTATCTGATAAATTACTAGTAGGAAACAAAAAGGTATCTATAGATCTATATGGCAGCATAGTATATAGACAGTAAGTTCTCAAAGCTCTTAAAGATCTCTTAAAGAATTATTGATTGGCAGTGTTCTCCAGCATAAATTAATTCAATTAAAGTCTCTTATTACAGTCCTGTGAATGCAAATGTTATTTTCAAACTTTGCTTTATACAATGTAATTTATAATAAACAATTACATACTAAATAAAATATGATGCTCTAGTGGACAGAAAAATATTTGTATAAATAAAAAATAAAATGGGATAACACATTTGTTAATATTTATTATTAATCAAGTAATAAAAATTGTGATATATTTGATATATGTATAGCTTTTGTATATGAAGATAAAATCATATATGTATTAAAACTTATAGTTGTATTATGTATATTAAGGATAAAAACAGATTAAGTAAAGATCCAAAAGTAAAAAGCACTACCGGTTATAATATGATCCTAAAGCCATCTATAATACAGTTTGGTTCTAAAAATGAACCATAAGACAAGAACATTGTTGGTTTCTTTGAGGGGGTCCCACACCCAATAATGCTCAGAGATTATTCCTGGCTATGCATCTAGAAATCTCTTCTGGCTTGGGGAACCATATGGGATGCCAGGAATTGAACCAAGGTCTGTCCTGGGTCAGCCGCATGCAAGGCAATACTCTACCGCTGCTCCATCACTTTGGCCCCTAGAAAATTTTTTTAACTAATATTATTTTTTTCTTATTTGTTTTTGAGCATCAGCCATGGTGCTCAGGAGACACCCCTGGCTCTGCTGTCAGAAATTACTCCTGGCAGGCTCAAGAGAACACATAGAATACTGGGGAACAAAAACAGATAGGCTAATTTCAAGAAAAACATTATATCTGAATCAGTGCCATTACTCCTGCCCCTGTTATATTTTTTACACATTGCTTTTTAAATTAATATCTTACAAATTCTTGATGCTGAAAGGACATTAATATGGTTCCTATGCTTGCTTGCCTGCTTTTGACCTCCATTGAATTCGTAGTACACTCTATGTTTCTCCAAATACCCCCAGGAGTGATTTCTGAAAACAGATTTAAGAGTAGGACCTGATCACAGATAGATGTGTTCCAAAAACAAAATAAGAAAAAAGTAAAGTGGGACACATTATGCAGCAGGCAGGAGAGATGAAGTCATGAATGTTTCTTATACATGGATGTACATGAAATCTATTATACTGAGTGAAATAAGTCAGAGGGAGAGAGTTAAACACAGAAAAGTCTCACTCTTCTATTTTTTTTTAAAAGTAAACACATTATTGTAATAATCCCAGAGACAATAGAGTGAAGAGCCAGGAGGACCAGCTCACAATATGAAGCTCACCATAAAGAGTGGTGAATGCTGTTAGGGAAATACCTACACTAACAACTAGCATGTCAAAGTTAATGAATGAGAGAAGTAGAAGCCGGTCTCGAATACAGGCAGGGTGGGTGAGGAGGGAGATCAGGGATATCGGTGGTGGGAATGTTACACTGGTGAAGGGTGGGGGGTGTGTGTTCTGTTTATGGCTGAAACCCAATGACAATCATGCTTGTAACTATGGTACTTAAATAAAGATTTTATATACAAATGTATAGATTTTTCTAGTGTAACTAGTATTCCAAAAGAAAAAAAAGAATAACAAGCTTGTAATTCTAACTAGAGTCAGCAGTTTTGTTTGATAACACAGCTTTCATCTTTGCAGTGGATCCTAACTGATTTACCCCAATAAGATAACTCCAAACTGTTATGATGGCTTTTAAAAAATAGAAATTCATGCTGAAAGCCTTTCTCAATGAGCTTTGGCTTTCTCAAGGAATAAAATTTCACTGCTTAATAAGCCACTTCCTCCTGCTTCTCAAATGCTTGTCTTCTTCACCTTCACTCTCTTTTTTTATGCCTTTTCATTTCAACCTGCTAACTTTTTATTTATACTGCAATGATATTGATGGGGAGTTTTCTTCCTTTTCTGAATGAAATGGAAGAAAAAACTATAACCAATATATAATCAGTACAAATGACATTTAATATTTTATCACAGAAATTTTAATGTTTATTCACAGGATTACCTTTTTATTAATTACTATATAGAAGCACAATTAAGTCACTAAGGCACTTCCTGAAAAGATATTGAAAAATATATACTAACAGGTTGTTAATATTTTGTCCATGTTTTTTAACCAATTTCAGGTATTCTTGTTAAACTGTATGTGATATTTTCCATTTATATCAACACTTGATTTTTACACACATTTATATTAACTTTGAAAAATGAATATTATTTTTTTCATTTCATAATAATTTTTCATTCCATAATATCTAGATTTGGTAAAGATTTCCATCATCCTTTTAAAGAGATGACTTTTAGTCATTAGCATGGAATTACTATTTTGTAAATAGACATCATGAATACTTATAGGCTTGGTGTTTGCATTATAATAATAATACATCATTTACAGTGTGTCCTTTGCTTTATAATTTTACATTTGAAATTCAAGTGTTGCTTTTGTGATTAAGGAAACACAAAATAGGTATGTTATGATCATTTAGAAAGCAGAGGTGCCTCATGATTGTCAGAAAAAGTTATATGCATAGAAAACAAACAATATTGTATTGTCATTTTGAAACTAATTAAAGACTTTATAAGTATCAATAAAAGAGACTAATTGTGGATAACTTTTCAAATTGCCTGTGGAGAGTTGCAAGTATTGAATCATGGATAATTAATTTGATAAATCAAGCTGAAACTAAATATAACACTCGTACAACATTAGTCTCTAATAAAGAGTCAAAAGCAGGCACATAATGGACTCTGAAATAAGCTCAGGTCATTTCTTGTATCCAAAACCTCAGAAAAGTGACCCTAGCTTGAGTCACGATGATAAAGAGTACTAAAAACTTACAGGGTTTTTCTTTCTAAAATATCAGACATTGCAACTAATATGTAGACAAATGTCTACTCTTTATTTTCAAATTATTCTTATCAGTAGCAATTTCTAACATTTTCATGTTAACAATGCATGCCTTCTCTTTAAATCTTTTATAATTTATTTTATTTTATTTTATTTATTTATTTGGCTTTTGAGCCCCACCCAATACCAGAGACAATAGAAATGAGGTTTGAAAGTACCAGCCTCTGATATGAAGCTTACAACGAAGAGTAGTGAGTGCAGTTAGAGAAATAAATTCACTAACAACTATCTTGGCAATGTTAGTGAGTGAGAAAAATAAGATGCCTATCTAAAGACAGGCAGGGAGTGGGAAGATGAGGTATTTGTGGCAGGAAGATTGCACTGGTGAAGGAGGACATATTATTTATGACTGAAACTCAATTTCAAATATGTTTGTGACCATGATGCTTAAAGAAATAGATTATTAAAAATATAATTGTGGGCTGGAGTGATAGCACACTAGGGTGTTTGCCTTGCACATGGCTGACAGAGGAGTACCTGGGTTTGATCCTCCTGGCGTCCATATGGTCCTCCAAGCCAGGAGCGATTTCTGAGCGGAGAACCAGGAGTAACTCCTGAGCATCACTGGGTGTGGCCCCAAAACCAAATATATATATATATATATATATATATATATATACATATATATAAATATATATATATATATATTTGTATTTTAGTTTTTTCAAATATTTATTCATTCAACAAACCTTTATGGCAGACTTTATTCTCCAACTATGTTTCTAGAACACTATGTGGTCTTTTTTTTGTGGGGTTTTAATGTAGTTTATTTATTTGTTTATATTTTCTAGTTTCAATTCAGAGTATCCTGGTATCATTTTGAAAGCTTTCAATAAAATATTCTCTCTTCTATGTTTTATGAAAACAAAAACTAAATACTGAAACTGGTGCAAAGTGGCTAAGGTATTTATCTTAATATTTCATACCCATGTTCAATCTTGATACACAATATAGTCCCCAAAGCTCAACCAGGAGTAACTGTGTGTGAAGGAAGCCACCAGAGCATCTCCAGGTGCCGGTTGTGACACCAAAACAAAATAAAGCAAAAAAATAAAAAAATAGATGAACTTACTAACAAAATTTATTTTTTTTTTATTCTTGAGCTAGAACTCTCAGATGCAAATTCTGTCCAGTTTGATTTCTAATGGTGACACTTGACTAGAGAAACCTGTATTGTTCTCAGAACTTCACGCGACCTCTTTGTCTTGGTGGAGAATAATGGTGAGCTACCATGTGTCCCAATAAACTGAGTCTATTAAATTAGTGTTGTTCTCTGTGCACAAGCCTTACTGCCTTACAAGACTGCAATAATTTTCTTTTATATTCTCCTCCTAGTTTTTGGCTACACCTGGCAGTTCTCAGGGGTTACTCCTGACTCTTTGCTCAGAAATCGCAATCACTCCAAGCAGGCTTGGGGGACCATATGGGATATCGGGAGTTGAACCCAGGTCTGTCCCAGTTTAGCTACATGCAAGGTACACATGCCACGCCCTAACGCTGTTACTGCTCTGACCCTTAGACTGCAATTATTTTCTTAGAGGCTAAGTCTTTAAATATAATTATAGAAGGAAGTGTGGGGAGGGCATCAACATATGAATTTGAATTTGTGAGTATGCCCAAATATTCTGCCTACGACTTGTTAAATAAAGGTACCAGATATATATTATATCCTCATATACTTCATTACTAAATGTTACCAGTCAAATAATTCTAGGGTTGATACTTTATTGAAGATTGAGAATAAGTATAATCTAAGATCATAAAGATGCTATAGTTCAGAACAAATAAATCATTTTATCTTTCTAAAGCTTTTATTTAGTTAGTTTAGGAGCATTACCAGTATTCAGGGCTTGCCCCTGGATCTGTATTAATCAATGACTTCTAGATTGACTACAATATTGGGTGACAGGGATAGCAAATGGTAAAACTGCATAGAAGTAAAGAGTCATACTTCTATACTATCTCTCCAACCCAAAATTTATTAAGCTTTAACAAAACTCTTAAAAAATATAGATCATTTATATAATATATATATATTCTGTCATACATTGTTTTCCTAAATATTCTCATGATAGTGCTACTATCTAGAAGGAAGACAGCAAGTTTTTACATGTCAGAAAACAAGTTAATGTCTAGCAAAAAAAGAGATGTTTACAGTCATAATATTAATAATAAACCAGGTAAATACTAACCCTTAAGTTATAAATAAATTACTCATAGTAAATCTCTAGAAGCATGGATGAATAAGTTATTTGATTTGAGTCAATTGGGTCAATTATCAATTAAAATGAATAAATAACTAAGGGAGATAGTCATGATAGAAAAGAAATATAAACCTTGATATTATGGAAAATGATAATTTTCAAATTGAGGATTTTAGAGTTAAAAACTCATTTTCCCAAAATAATTTGCTTCTTAGATATGCTCATCTCACAAGTCAAGTAACACTGTATGAAAGTTTTCTGAATAATTCCTAGCAGTATTACAAATGCTGTGAACCACATACTTGTTATAGATTTTTTTTTCACTGAGTGAAATCATTCAGAAATTTGATGTGCCTTCTGGCTTCACTTACCACCAATTACCTACCATTACAGTCTTGGATGTTTCCACCCTAAGCATATCACCCTTATACCAAAATTAGATCATAGTGTCATTGCAGTGCATTGCAGGCCCTGGACTTGACAAGTAAGTATGTTAAAATCCATAACACATTAACCTGTTTTTATTTAAGTTGGCTTTTGCCAAATCACACAGATAATCTATTGCTGATATAACACTCCACTTTAGAAAGTTAAAATGAATACTGGTCTAGTAAAAAATATATATAATTTGTAAGCAGGATTCATGAAACTAGTATACGCTGTTGCTGAACAAAACTTTTTCAATATTTGTCTTGTGATCAGAATTGTAGTTTCAACTGTTCTTTAAATATCACTTGCATGTTATCTCAATGACTTTAATTTTAACTGTGTATATCTTGAAGGGTCCTTATTTTAGCTCATTAAGTATTTTCTAAAATCAGAAATATATTTTTAAATAGATTTAGAAACAATATTGGTTGAGATCTTATCTTTGTACTGTTCAATACATTTAAACATTCAGGTGTTGTAATTAATGATCATAGGAGCTCAGAAATAAAAACTCCACTTCTCTAGCTATAGATATTAACCATTAATTAGGATATGGCATATCTGTAAGATTCAAAGCATAGGTAAAAGTGAAATGATCAGATATAAGCTTTTGGACAATCAAGAAATGATTTTAAGTTTGCACTACAGTAGTCTATTATCTAGTCAGGTACTATATTATATAGTCTAGATTTATATAGTACTCAACATTGTTCATTTTCATCTTCTTGTTCTTGAAAATGACTACTATTCACAAGTAAACCCCTGCTTGCTCTAAACATTTGGATTCAGTCAAAATAGATCAAAAGGATAAAAGGTATAAAGTAATATTAATACAGTATTTTTTGCAAATGTTACCTTAATGATCTTTGCTTCTAAGAATAAATCAAATGTGCCTGGAATGATAGTCTAGACTCTAGACTCTAGAGTAAGGCATATATCTTATATGTGGACAACCCAGGTTTAATGTGTGGCATCCTATATGGTCCCTCAAGAACTGCCAGAATCGATCCTTCAGTACAGAGCCAGAAGTGAACTCTGAGCACCACCAAAACAAAACAGAAAAAAAATTAACCAATCACTTAAATAATTGCTTAGAAATATTAGGACAGAAAGGCCAGTCAAGCAAATCACATTTATTTTAAAAGTCTACAAAAAGTACAACAGTACCAATTATAAGATATATCAGATCAGTAAAAGTTGTGGCCTTGCTATGACAACAACATTAGGGGCAAAACAAATAGTATCAACAATCAGTTCAAATAGATCAAAATTTAAATCTTGAAAAATCATCTATATGCACAATATAGAATTAAATGCTTATGCAAAGATAAATGCAGCTGTGCTAAGCACTAAAACTCGAAATATTTAACAATTTTACTCTTGCCCTCAGGTTTTAGACTAAAGAGAATTAGAGTCATACAGTTCATGTTTTCCAATAAAATTTGAACAAGGATGTAATATTCTTTCTTCTTTCTATATTCCTATTGTTTTTGAAAGCTCATACTATGAAATTTTACAGATTAACTCAACATATTACAATAATTTTTAGTGTTTATAATAGGTACTTTTTATCTGCAGAAGAGCGTTGAGATATTAAACATTGGTGAACAGTGGGTACTATGGATCAATGGATTTTTAGTTTTGACAAATTAAGTTTTATTTTTCCACCAAAGTAGCATTTCTGGATGAAGACTGAATTGACCTATAAAGACAATAATTCTGATAGGTAAAATACCTAAAAAATAAAATAAAGGGAATAAAGAATAACAAGCCACACTGCTACTAAGTTAGTATACTTTAAAACATACAGATTTAAGGATTCTTTCACTAGATCTGCATAATACATATTTTCTTGTATGAACCCTGTACCCTGGTAATTAGGTGCCCATAAAATGCAGAGATATAGTATGAAAAATAAATATAGTAACTTGTGAGGGTTGCACAAAAGTTTAAATGTTTGAAAATACTATGCAAATTCCCAATAGTAAGTGCCTATTATTGCTGGTTTTCATGGAAAAAAAAAAGATTTCTGAACTGCATTCAATTCATAAATGAAGTCATTTGGGGCCTAAGCAATCGCACAGCGGTAGGGCATTTGCTTTGTACACGGCTGACCCAGGAGGGACCTGGGTTCCATCCCTGGAGTCCCATGTGGTCCCCCAAGCCAGGAGCAATTTCTGAGCATATAACCAGGAGTAACCCCTAAGCGTCACCGGGTGTGCCCCCCCCCCAAATGAAGTCAATTAAAGGGTTCCTGTTCACTATGATTGATTATCTAGGGGAAAAAAAACAAACAAAGAGGAAGAGGTTGTAGAAATACATCCTGTAGTGAAGAGAAACTAAAATACTTAGAACCACCAAGAAGAACAAGGAAACAGCAAGGAGAACTCTTCCGAAAAGTCTTTAGAAGCAAGCATCCACAGAATCCTTAATTCTAGAATGATGATCAGAACCATGAGACATGAATCTGTGATATAAACTAGCTACATTGGTGTACTTTATTATAACAAGTCAAGAAGATATGAGGAACCCCAAACACTTGCAATTGCTGTGCTCTGGTACTGGAACTTCAACACTTACCATGCATCTGGGAAATGAAGTCGACCTTTAAGGAATCCAGCAAGTGAGAAATCAGTGGATTCTTTCTTCTCACTGCATTTGCCATGCAAATGCATGGTCTTTCTAAACATACTATGTGTCAGTAATCCAGAAAAGCCTGTCATTCTTCCTTGGAGACTTCATTTTCCTTCCTCTCTTTCTTCATTTCTTCCTGCCTCTCTTTCTCTCTTACGTCCTCCTTCCTTCGTTTCTTTTTTCTTTCTTCTTCTTTCTCCTTTCTTTCTTTCTTTCTTTTCTTCTTTCTTTCTCTCTCTTTCTTTCCTTCCTTCCTTCCTTCCTTCTTTCTTTCTTTCTTTCTTTCTTTCTTTCTTTCTTTCTTGTTTCTTTCTTTCTTTCTTTCTTTCTTTCTTTTTCTTCTTTCTTTTTTCTTTCTTTCTTCTTTCTTTCTTTCTTTCTTTCTTTCTTTTCTTTTTTCTTCTTCTTCTTCTTCTTTCTTTCTTCTTTCTTTCTTTCTTTCTTCTTTCTTTCCTTTCTTTCTTTCTTCTTTCTTCCTTCCTTCCTTCCTTCCTTCCTTCCTTCCCTTCCTTCTTTCTTCCTTCATTTCCTTCCTTTTTTCCTTCCTTCCTTCCTTCCTTTCCATCCTTCCTTCTTTCCTTTCCTTTCTTCCTTCCTTTCCATCCTTCCTTCCTTTCCTTCCTTCCTTCCTTTCTTTCCTTCCTTCCGTCCTTCCTTTCCTTCCTTTCTTTCCTTCCTTCTTCCTTTCCTTCTTTCCTTCCTTTCCTTTCTTCCTTTCCTTTCTTCCTTCCTTCCTTCTGTCCCTTCCTTCCTTCCTTCCTCCCTTCCTTCCTTCCTTCCTTCCTTCCTTCCTTCCTTCCTTCCTTCCTTCCTTCCTTCCTTCCTTCCTTCCTTCCTTCCTTCCTTCCTTCCTTCCTTCCTTCCTTCCTCCTTCCTTCCTTCTCTTTCTTTCTTTCCTTGGTTTGTTTTTGATTCACACACCAGATGACGCTCAGAGATTATTGCTAGTTATGAGCTCAGAAATTGCACCTGGCTTGGGGGACATACAGGAAGCCAGGGTCTATCGGCCGTCCATCCTGCGATTAGCGCTTGCAAAGCAGATACCCTACCGCTTGCCCCATCGCTCCAGCTCCTGTTTACTTTCTTGTTTCTTCTTTCTTTCTTTTTTATTCTCTCTTCTCCTCTCACTCATTTTCTTGAATTTCTTTTTTGGTTGTGCTTATGGTCTCTCACAAAGAGGCTGTACTCTACCACAAAGTCAAATATGCAGAAATTATTAACCAATACTTTCTAATAATTGAGATAATACTTATATAAAATATAATAGTTGCTATATCTTATTTTAAGTTTCAATATAGAACATCAATAAGAAAACCTTTTTTTCTCCCTAGAGGAATTTGAAGAGACAATCTTGTTGGATTGTCTAAAAATTAGCATAGTAAATATAATTCTCATAAATGGCCATAATATGGAGTCCATAGTCTATTCTTTTTGTGTATTTTAACAGATGAAAAATAATATATAAAATTATGTAGGTTTAGAATATAAAATATTTATATCTTTAAAATAAATAGGAAATGATTATCAATTACAAGAAATAATCAAAATTTATTAAGATTGTGCTACTTTAGTAGAAATTTGAAAATCTAATTTTTGAAGAATTTACTAACACAAATACAAAGATATTTTTAAAAGATAATTTAATTTATTTAATAAAAAATAAATAAAAAATAAAAAAATAATTTATTTAATAAACTAAAATTCATGGAATGTTTGTGAGAGTAGATCTTGAATGCAGTTCATGAAAAGTGAAAAAACAGAATCGCATAAACAATAATGAGCAATTAAGATCTATATTAAATGTAAAGTCAATCAACAAAGATAATTAAGTGGAAAATAGAAGGATTTATTTTATTTATTTAAGTGATAACTTTTTACTTAATACATTTAGAATACTGAATACTAGCTAAAGAATTTATAGTCTTATTTAATAATTAAATCAAGTATAAACTTAAGTTTTTAATCATTTAAGAACTTGAAGAATCAGTTGTCAGATTAGTTAGACATGACTATCTTTGAAAGTTCTTACAGAGTCAATAAGCATGCACCTGAACTGAAAATAGAAACCACAGAGAAAATATTCACAAATCCTAGAATTCGTCAAGGGTAAAATCTGTCAAGTTATCATAGTTTAAAATTATATGGGAGATACCAGAAGAAGATAATTTTCTAAGAACCTCTAGTATAACTGACCATTATATTTGTCCTTTGGTCCTTTCTTTAAACTTATCAAATGATAATTTCTGCATGTATTTTTCAGCTCTTTAAATTACATTTCTTATTATTTTTGTACCACTCTGCTGGATAAGTCCAATTACAACAAATACCTATTCAGGAACTAGGTGAAATTCTAATCTATATTTTACATTAAATGTTTAATTCTCCATGTGTTAGATCAGATGGTTCTCCTTCCTCTTTTTACAGAATGCTCTCTAAAATCATTTTATACTTAATTTTACAAAGGAGTTAAAATCATCTGTTTAATTTAAATCATGTGTTTAATCATGTATTTAAGAAAAACTGGTATGAGGTGCTGGAAATATAGTAAAACAGTTTGGTTATTAGCCTCGCAATGTTGCCAACAGATGTCTAGTTCCTGGCATCACATATGGCCCCTGAGCACTGCCAGGATTAACCGCTGAGCAACGATGCTGTGCTCCCCTCCCCCAAATAAAAACCTGTGATACTGAACAGGAAAATTTCTTCTGATATTTTTGAACAATAAAGAAGGCACACTTTGTGTCTTAATATTAACTTCAAATACTTGTTGATGACCTGCTTATGGATCTAAAATTGAAACATTATCTAAATACTATTTTGGAAATTGAAGTAAATCTATTTCTAAATGACCCTTTTCGAAATATAAATTTGGTGTCAACTCCAAGCTTTTTTTTAATTTGGGACCTGTGCAATAGCGCAGTGGTAAGGCATTTGCCCTACACACATCTGACCACGAATGGACCTCGATTCAATACCTGGCATCCCATATGGTGCCACAAGTAAGTCAGGAGAGATTTCTGAGAGCATAGCTAGGAGTAATTCCTGAGCATAACAGGGTGTGGCTCCAAAGAACAAACAAAAATATTTTTAACTATAAGATAAATTTAAAATATAGATTCCAAGGTTCTGCCTTAAGATGACTGTGATGTGCAAAGGTGACAGAACTCAGAGTTGGTTCAGAGAACTGAGTTTGGTGGTGGTGGAAATATTGAATGGGAGGACCCTCTAGGACAGGGGTCTCAAATTCATTTTACCTGGGGGCCCCAGGAGGCAAAGTCGGGGTGAAGCAGGGCCACATAAGGGATTTCACAAAAAACGTCCTCAAATGTCATTATTAACAGTTCTAATTATTTCTTCTGAACATGAATAGAACATTGAGTGAAGATCATGAACAGTTCTTCTGAACATGGCATGTTTTGCCTATTCCTTGTTGCCAGAGAATTGACAATGCTTCTTTTCACAAATCTGAACCACATTTAGCTTTAGAAAGGAAGCAGTTAAGTCCCTCAGTATGGCTTGAAGATGATTATCATCAAGTCTAGACCTGTACTTTGACTTATTGAAGTTCAATGTGGAGAATAAGTTTTCACACAAATATATGCTCCCAAAAAGGGCACATGGTGCGCTTGAACATTCCAGAAAGCTCAAGAAAGCTGGGGTGGGGGCAATTTTCTCAAAATTTGCCTATGCATGTCTGCTTTTCCACTAATCTCCCTGAACTTGGCTTTGAAATCAGAGTTGCATTGCAGGTCAATGAGCTCCATTTGAAGCACAGGAGGGGCATCCTGCACATCAAAGGAAAAGGGGTCCACAACAATTTGGAAACTGGCTCTGTGCTTTTTGAAGTCTGCAAATCTGTAATCAAATTCCTTCTGTAGTTTAAAAATAGCATCAACATATTTCTCACCACTGAATGTTATGCCTGCAACCACAAGTTCCTTGCATGCTGAGAACTGGCAACGGTTTGCCTGAGAAAGCTGGGATTTCCATAACACAAGTTTTGTGAAGAATGTACTCACGTTGTCATAGGCAGCACTGATAAGCTGCCCCGGGCCTTGTAACATCTTGTTTAGTACATTCAGCTTCTGGTCATGTCAACAAGAAAAGCTAAGTCCATGAGCCATTTGTGATCACTCAACTCAGAAACAGCATTCCCATCCTTCTCCATGAAGGCTTTCATTTCTTCTCTCAACTCAAAAAATCTTTTCAGGACATTTTCTCTGCTGGGCCAAGGTACTTCGGTGAAATAGAGCACATCTCCATATTCTGACTCCATTTCCTCTAAAAAAGCACGAAACCTCCTGTTCTTTAATCCCTGGACCTTATTTGGTTGATGCATTTCACAACAGACATCACATTGTCACACGGCAGGCATTTACTGCAAAGGGCCTGCTGATGGATAATGCAGTGAAGAGCAATGGCCTTCTCAACACCCTCCCCTTCAAATTTTTTTTGAACAAGTGCCACCAGTCCATTTTTCCTCCCTGTCATCGATGGCGCTCCATCGGTTATTATTCAAACAAACCTCTTCCATGGCAAACCTGCATTCTCAATGGCATCACACAGATGCCGAAATATCTCATTAGTGGTGGTCTGGCCATGCATTGGAATTATTGTGAGCAGCTCCTTTGTCAATTCAAAATTGCAATCAATACCATGGACATAAATTGTGAGCTGCGCAGTGTCTGTTATAACTGTGCCGTCGCCAAGAGCAACTGAGTATGCATCCAAACATTTGGCTTTCTCACACAGTTGATGATAAATGTCACTAAACATGTCAGAAATGTGCTCTGCCACAGTGTTGTCAGAAAGGCTGATTTTGCTAAACTGACCTTTCTTTTCAGGACAGATACTTGCAGCCTGAAACATGCAATTTTTTTTAACAAACTCTCCTTCTGTGAATGGTTTCCCTGCCTTAGCAATCATCTCACTAATCATGTAACTAGCTTCCACTGATGTAACATTCTCTTTGGTTGCTTTCTTGAAGAAATCTTGTTGCCTCCTTAGACATGCTTTAAGACTGGCAACCCACTTGGCTCTCTCATTTCCTTGATAATTTGCACATTCCTCAGCATGTTTAGTTGAATAATGGTGTTTCAAGTTGTATTCCTTGTGCACTGCAACTTTCTCTGAGCAAATAAGACATTTGGGGATGCCCCTGTGCTCAACAAAGAAATATTGCATCTCCCACTTTTCCTGAAATTGTCTGTGCTCGTCATCAATCTTTCTCTTCACTGCAGGCTTTGATGAAGTCATGATGAAGGTATGACAAAATCTAATTCTGTAATAAACTTCTCTCCCTTAGACCTCCGTTAATGGAAGGGACAGTGGGCAGAAGCAGTGGAAATGATGTCTGCGCTAGGTGCAAAGTATTTGTGATTATTTGTTTACCGAATATTCGCAATAAAATATTGCATTAGTAAGAAAAAATAGCAAAAATCGCATTAAACATTTGCATACCCCGAGCGGAACTGTTCGGGGTATGCAAATGTTTAATGCAATTTTTTCTTACTAATGCGATTTTTATTGTGATTATTAGGTAAGTGAATAATTGAAAATACTGCAATACTTGAAGGCTGGCCGCGGGCCACAAAATGTTGTACGGAGGGCTGCAAACAGCCTGCGGGCTGCGAGTTTGAGACCCCTGCTCTAGGCTGTATCTGAGCACAGGCAAGAGTGGTCAACCATTCCTGAAATAAAGTAAAATTTCTAAAGATTATTTGTTATCTATCTATCTATCTATCTATCTATCTATCTATCTATCTATCTACCTATTTTTCTATCATCATCACTGCAATCACCATCTGTTTGCCATCTCACAAACCATGTGATTAAGCCATTTGACATTATGGAGATGTTTTTGGAGTAATCAGTCGCTTATTTTTATAAGTCTGAAAGTCAGGCTGACAGTTTTTCATTCCCCATATACCACTACTTGCTATCTGCACAATCCTCTTCTATAAAACTTATTTAAAGACAGGCAGCAACAAGTTTAAGATAAGGGAAACTCATGCTATACGATTACAATAAGCAAAACAACAACAACAACAACAAAACAAACAGTTCAACAGCAAAGAGATGTGATGGTTGGAACCACAGAAATGGAAAACCAGTACTTTCATACACAGAAAGTATGGGGAGAGTGGTAAAATGCTTGCTGAAATTATAAGGAAATACTAAATTAGTAAAATTATTGAATTTATAAAACCTACCCTGGTTTCCTAAACTTCTCAGATATGATTAGAACAACCTAAACCTCTTGATATTAGTCTAGTACCATCTGTTGCTGGCAAAAGAACTGTATTTAGACAGAATTCAGCTCCAAATTGTGTAATCCTTGTAAAGTCTAGAGACAGAAGTAATCCTTGAACATCAGTTACTTTAACCTCTCTCTCTTGTGGATGTCACGTTGAGTATTGAGTGATGCATTTTTTCCCATACTTCTTTCTAGAGTCTTGGAATAGGTGAAATTGTTAAATAAAAGCAATAGAGCGTTCTTTTTCATATGTTTGTGAAACGTAACAGGAAAGAAAAATGTTCCTAGTAATTTTAGAAATTCTGATTGTGTCTCTATATTTACATTTGTTATATTTGGGAATAGTAAAAAATGCATAGCTTCTTTTGGACAATGACAATATTTACACAAATACTAAATATTTCTCTAACCAACTTTAATTCTTATATTAGGTAGCTGAGATTATTATAATAAAAGGCCACAAAATGGGTGGTTGAAGAAACATACATAAGATCAATATATTAGATATTTATTTCTCCTGACAAAAATTTTTATCTGCCACCTCTTACTATGCTCAAATATGAAATTTGGTTTGTGCTTGCATGCCCTGTTATTTTTTCTTCCAAAGAAAAATCCAATGAATTAAAGCTTTACTTTTGTAGTCTAATTTATTATTAATTACATATTTTAGAGACCAAATCTCTATTTTTAATTTATTATTTATTATTAATTATTGTTATTAATTATTAAATCATTATTAATATATTTGGTCTAATTTATTATTAATTTCATATTTTAGAGACCAGATATCTACATTTCTATTTTGAGGCCAGGTTAAGTTTCAAAATACAAACTTGAATGGTCACAAAAAAATGTATTATGGGGCCGGGCGGTGGCGCTGGAGGTAAGGTGCCTGCCTTGCCTGCGCTAGCCTAGGACGGACCGCGGTTCGATCCCCCGGTGTCCCATATGGTCCCCCAAGAAGCCAGGAGCAACTTCTGAGCGCATAGCCAGGAGTAACTCCTGAGCGGCACAGGGTGTGGCCCAAAAAAAAAACCAAAAAAAAAAATGTATTACAAAGCATTAAGAATACTTCAAATCTGGAGCTGGAGAGATAGCATGGAGGTAAAGCATTTGCGTTTCATGCAGAAGGACGGTGGTTCGAATCCTGGCATTCCATATGGTCCCCCGTGCCTGCCAGGGGTGATTTTCTGAGCATAGAGCCAGGAGCAACCCCTGAGCACTGCAGGGTGTGACTCAAAAACCAAAATAATAATAATAATAATAATAATAATAATAATAATATATCAAATCAGTGTCTAATACTTATTTTTGAATTAAATATATTATTCATTGTATATGTTAAGATAATGAGATACTTCCTAAAAATATTTATTGTTGTAATTGTAAGTAAAGGTAGGATAGATCAGCACTAACCTCAGTCCTTTACTGATAACCACCTAGAATACTGACTATTTTAGACATGGTGAGTGCTTCTGAGGAGCCTAGTTTTTATTGATAATTTATCAAATTTATATATTCACTAAACTGATACTATTATCTTAAGTCACTATATTTCTGTCTATATAAAACCTACTGGTAATGATCCTAGATTTGTTACAGACTCATTGCTAAAAAATGTGTCTCCTAATTGTAAAAATAATGGTATAAAATAGTTTTATTATTATATGTATTTAAAATGAACTATAAAGGGACTGAGGCAGTGATGCAGCAGTAGGGCGTTTGCTTTGCATGCTGCTGACTTAGAATGGACAGCAGATATCCTCTGCGGTCATATGGTCTCCCAAGCCAGGAGTGAGTTCTGAGTGCATAGCCAGGAGTTAATCCTTAAGCAACACCAAAAAAAGAAAAATATATATAGAATGAAATAATCAAATAAAATGAACTATAAAAATGAAATGATGATGAAAGTATCACAGAATTTACTTGCTCTTAATGTTTTAAGAAGAAATTATTTATAGTCATAATAATATTATTTAACATTCTGTGTCCTTTTTGTACCTTTTACATATGGAGTCTTAGATTTGTACAGCACTGTATTTTGTTTATATTATTATCATTTTAAAAATGAATATGTGCAAAAATTCTATTTAAATGCCATTCAAATATAGAAATATAGAAAAAGGATGGGTTGTCATTTATATTTGTTGAGTCATCATGTACTTTAATACTTCCTTCTATTTGCCAAATAATAAATGTTTGCACTATTCAACCTGTCATATCTTAGTTAATAGCTAAAACAGATTAACTAAAAGAAACTATAAAAAAAAGGAAACTAGCCCTAAATACCACTGAATGTCCAAGTCTGGGTTTTTAAGAGATTGAAATTCTAGGATACAAATATCCTAACTTTAAAAGGTACCATTCTAAAAGTCAAAAATGAAAAATGCTTCAAAAACTGTAAATATAAAAAATCTTAAATATAAAACAATCTGAGAAAATATCTCTGTAAAAATACAAAGAACATTGCTATGTTTCTATTTCTCCCTCGATCCCTTCTGTCATATGGTTATTACTTTAATCTAAATTACCTGCATCCCAGTACTATTGTAATGTCAATTGATATGGTTTCTATTGCTACTAAAATTTTACCAACACTGAACTCACCATACTAGATTTTCCTTTTTTTTTTTTAGTGAATTGAATAGCAATATTAGAACAGATTGATTTATATTAAATGTATGGTCAGAGGTCATCTTAAATAATATTCTTCCATTTCAAATAAAAACTTTATAAAAATAAAGCAAATAGAGTCATACCATTCAGGAAAATGAGATATAAAAACACATTGACACACATAGGCACTGATACACACATATACCTTCATCTTCAGAGTAAAACCATATGAATTACTTTCTCTTCTATACAATTTCTAAATTCAATACATTCTATACATTTTTGCATATATCTTTTTGTGCATTTGACTGAGAAACTCATTATCTTATGCTATTCTATGTCCAGAAGAAAATCATACATTGCATAAAAATTCTAATAATCAGAAAATATCCTTGATGTCCTTTTTAAATGACCTTCATGTTATTCATATGACATGAATATCTTGTGGTGTTGTGTGTGTGTTTTGTTGGTTTTTGTTTGTTTGTTTATTTGTTTCTGGCATGTTACTCAGGAATTACTCCTTGTAAGTCTCAGGGGAAGACATGGGCTGCCCCAAATCAAAGTTCCGTAGTTGTTGGCTAACTGCAAGTCAAATGTCATATTTGCTGTATTATTTCTCCAGCCTCCACATTAAAATGTGTTAAAATAAATTTAATTATAGAAAAATGAACAATTTATTGTATTAAATTACACATACCATTTCATTAATAAATTGTTATAGGAAGCTTGTAGAAGAAAAACTGCATATAGAAGAAAAAAATCAAATTTAGGTTAAATAACCCAAACAGCATTAAGAAACTAGGAGCACATAAAACCAGACAGAATATTGCCTTAAAAGTTAAAGAGATCGAGGAGTTTTCTGAGAACATATTTTTCATATGATTTCTATTTTTTAATTAGAACTCTTCTCATTGATCCAGTAAATTATAGAAAAAAATAAAAGCAAACCAATATAACATTTAAAATATACAATAAAATAATCATATTTATAAATATATAATTCCATATATACAAATTAAACCGGCAAAATGCAACTGGGACTGATTGCTTTTTAGCATTTTTAACAAAATTAGTTATTCTGTCTATCTATGCTTACTTTGTATGTTTCTTTATAATTTTCAACTTATTGTTTTGTAATTCTCTCATTTAATGAATGACTAATTCATAATATCTAAAGCATTTCTTGTCATAATATTCATGCTGCAATTTTAGAATTCAAAGATATTTTTCTTCATGTTATTTGAATTTTAGTAAATTTTAAAAATCCATTATAATTACTTTCCACTTGATTAAAACATTATTATAACTTTATTATAAATGAATATGTCATGCATTAGCTTTGAATATTTTTATCATATTTAATATTATATATGACATGTTAAATATAAAATGCATAATATATTAAAATAACAATGTTTTATTACATAAATATATAAATATGTCATTGTATAAAATAGAATTTTATGAATATATTATTTTAATAACAATACAATTCAATATAACTTATATAATTTTATGTATCAATATATGATTAGTGTGGTAATGTTATATGTTAATATATTATTTATAAAATTAGAAATTATTGTTATAATATTACATATTAATATGTTTATTATTCATTTATTTATTTAAATATTGTGCCATACCAATGAGTGTACCTTGTTTCTTCCTGGATCTCTTTGGGAATCTTTCCTAACAGTGTTTGGGGAACTTCCATTGATATTAACAGGTCAAATTCCATGCACTGTACTATTTCCCAATTCCCTATTTTCTTTTTAAATGATACAGAAAATATGAACATACTATACCCCTTTGGTAACAATTTGGTAACATGCATAACACATACAAATATCAGTAATAGGCTTGCTGCAATATACTGTCATTATTTTTAATATTCACTTTTACTTATCTTCATCTACTGTTAATGTTTATTTAAATATTTTTAGTAAAAACTAATCAGCAGATACAACAGATACTTGTACCTATTTTGAAGATCTGATAACTTTTCCTTCTTACAAGCTGTACAGATTCAAATTACATGGCCTTTCCTCTACAGAAAATCATTGCTAACTGTTCTAGATATAATAGTCAGGTCTTAATAAATACTTCTTTCTCCCTTTATTATTTTGTTTGTTTGTTACTCTGTTTAATAGAGGATTGCTGTTCAATTGAGTCAGTGCCCAAGGCAAGGAACCAAGGCTCTGCTGCCAGGGATTACTTGAGCCTTCTGCTCAATTTTAAGAGCTTCCAGTTTTATGCCCCGTGATGCTCAGAAAAAGCATGTGGTACAGGAATTGGCTTGTATTGTGTATTTTCAAGTCATGTTTCTTATCTTGCATGACATTTCATGACCTTACATGATCCTTACAGAACCCTTTTGCGATCTCTCTGGCCCATCTCCTTTTAATATTTTCCAATTCTTTTAGTCTTTAATTTGGGAAAAGTGGTCAGTTACATGCAAAAATTAAATTCAGACATTTTTAAAATACCACCCAAAACAGACAAATTAAAATAGATTAAAAGACTTTGATATCATATTAGAAACCATAAGGTACATAGAGGAAAATGTAAGTAGAACTCTCCATGACATTGAAGCTAAAGGCATCTGAAAGGAGGAAACACCACTGATCTAGCAAGTTGAAGCAAGATAAATAAATGGACTATATTAAATTATAACTGAAACCCAACCACAAACATGTTTGTAATCACAGTGCTTAAATAGATATTATAAAAAATAAAAACTTACAATAAAAAGGAGCTTCTGAACCTCAAAAATAATGGTGGCCTTGATACAAAGACTGCTCACAAATTGGGAGAAACAATTATTCTAGTTTCTGATGAGGGGTCAATATGTAAGATATTTAAGGCACTGGTCAAATTTAAGATAAAAATATATAACTCCATCAGAATGTGGGAAAATAAATGAATAGAAACTTCCTTAGAAGAAATAAAAATAGTCTAAAGGTAAATGAAAAATATGCAACACATCCTTAGTCATTAGAGAGATGCAAATCAGAACAACAATTGAAGGACATCTCACATCACAAAGACTGGCACACATCAAAAAGAACAAGAACAAGCAGTGTTACTTCAGATGCAGAAAAATGACTTTTCATTGACTGCTGGTGGTAATGTAGATTGTATAGCCTTTTTGGAAAATGACATGAATATTCCTCTAAAACAAGAGATTAGATTAACATATAACCAAGTAATATTGCTCCTGAGAATATTGCCAAGGGGGTGGGGCAAAATAGAAATGCAGAAACATTAATAATAGAATATGGAAATAAACTAAGTGCTCAATAACAAATGAGTGGATAAAGAAACTGTTGCATAACTACAAAATGGAATACTGTGCAAGAGTTAGAAAAAAGATGTCATGAAATTTGTTTAGACATTGATGTAGAGAGTATGTTGAATAAAATGAATCAAAAGTAGAGGTAAAAGCATACATTATTCTTTTTCTTTAAATTATGATGAAGACAATATATCATTGAGCAGTTTTCTTTCCTAAAGTTAAGTACATTGAAGAAAATATCAAAATTCAATTTATGACAGATTTTCTTCTTTTTTCTCCACAATGTACATTTTGGTTTTGGTAGTAAGCTTCTAAACTATACTAACTTATGTATCAAAATTTAAGAATGAAGTAAACAATGATTCCTTCATATGAATTTTTCATTTTAGCACGAAATAACATACAACTCAAAGAGCAAAAAATTTTTCCTATACTACAGTTCTTATGTATGCTCTGGTTCAAAGCTATATGATTTTCTTTATAATATGTAATTAGATTGAAACACTGTCAAATAGATCGCCCTTTTACTTCCTATGAAGCCAGAAAAAACATAAAATTGTGATATTTCATAAAAATAGATAAATTATCGAAGCAGAAATGCTTTAAAAATAGTTCATTCTTCTGTAGGGTAATAATTTGAAATTTTCAGTAGAGATTTTTTTTTTTTGGTATGAAACCTTTAGCAATATTCATTTAGGGAATATCAAACATCAGACTTCAGTTAGACTTATTTCAATTAACACTATATTTGTCATTAGCTGAGAAAGAAACTGCCATGCAAACTACACAGTGAATGTAAGTGGACACTAACAAGAACCTTCAGTGGCAATGTTCTTTTACTTTTATCAAAAAGTATCATCACTTTCTAAAAAGATTTGCAGGGATGGCATGGGATAAAACATTGAAAATCAAAAAAGTAGTAGCTGTATAGTTCAGATATTTCTTATCTGAAGATTTTATGTGTCTAAATCACCAATGCTAAGGAAAGTCATTCTTCAAGGAGGTATTTTACGGGATATAAGGAAGAGATAAAAAGGACTCGTCAACTTGTAATAAATAGAAATTATATTTCCCAATGCAGAAAGAATCAAGGCATGGGGATGATTTTTATCTATTATACATGTCACATATTGTCCTGAAAATGATTAAAGGTATCTTACAAGGTTGCATAAAATGGAAAGATAAGGGTACATTTCAGGAAATAGAATGTAGGAACAAAGTAATAAAAATGTCATAATAATGCACAAGACTACTAACGATAAACCACAAAAACAGATCTTATAAATAAGTGTTTGTAAGTCATGAAATATATAATGATTTTAAGATTTAAACAAAACAATTGGAAATTAGAAATAAAGTATACTTCACACTTAAATCAGACAGTTGTTAGTTTCTCCTTGAGTTCTTCATGAAGGTGACATTGATATGAAAATAAAGCCACTCTTCCTTTGAATGGCATGTTCTGTTCTACAGAGCTAAAAAATTCTTTATTTAATATTAAAGCATTTTAGCTAAATTATTGTTAAACAATTCATAGTCGATGCTACAAGTCAATTGAGATGAAATACCATTGAATTTCAATTAAATCAATAACTTTATAAAACTATGATATATTACAAATAATAATGGAGAAGTGTGTTTTCTTAAACTCTGCATATATGCACATTAATTATTATGATAACTAAATGAAGCATGTATTATTGTATAATAACGTGATTGACCCTTAGGTATTCTTATTAATCAGTTTTCTTTTGGAATAGACTTTTCACAGCCAAGACTATAATTGTATGTGTTTGCATGCGTGTGCGGTATTACTCATGGCATTATACGCATAAAATACTTCTGTTGGGGCATGGTTAACCTTTTGGGTTTGAGGGATCCAACCCTGGTAGACAGCTTTAAAGTCCAAGACCCTACCAACTTTACTTTTGTTCCAGTCCCAATGTTTTATTTTTAAAGAATAAGCATCAAAATAAGCTCCAATAATCCCCATTTCCAATAACAACCATAGACATATCATTAATCAGCCCCTATATCGTTTATCAGGATACCCTAATTGCCCATTTACATTAACCCAAGTAGCTCCAAATATTCTAGCTTGTGCTGCTTGTTTTGCATTAAATAGGCTTCTGTTTTTAATTCTATTTTTTAATTAAATTGTAAATTTCTTTATGGGCACCTTTGCTATGCATCCTGCATTTATTTCCCCCAATGATTTATTTGACCCTTAAATACATGATTATTATCTTTAGTTTACCAGAATTAAATTCAAACACTGCTATAGCTTCAGTTTCAAGGTTTCAAGTAAACTTTACTTCTAGAATTCGCCATGCTCTTTTTAAATATGCTTTTATTCATCCCATGGTCAGTTTTAAAATTTTTATGCCCTAACTTCAGTGTGATTGTAACCTCTTCTAGTGTCACTCTCCTGATGACAACTGTATGGGTTAGTTTACATTCACAATTTGCCTCTTTGTCTCTTGAGCCTCTGTGTTTTTCATCTCCATTCTATTCCTTCTCACTCTTCAAGCACTTCTACATCTCCATCTCCCAGGGGGCCATGAGCTTTCTAAGATTAAAAAAAGCCTGTCTTTTTATGTTGTAATTCAATTTCTTCTAGATTTGCCTGTACTTGATAATAATAAAATCAACATACACATACATACAAACACACATGCTTATAAGCATCCCCATCATGGAGAAGTCTTTTCTTAAACTCTGCATATGTGCACATTAATTATTATGATAACTATATGAACCATATATCAATGCTATTTTTAATAATGGAATGAAAGAGAGATACCTCATATAATTTCTGTATCTAGATAACAAGCTAAAAAGAGAAGGCAGGAACCTGAGCTATAGCAAAGCCGGTAGGGCATTTGCCTTGCATGATGCTAACCAGGGTTCAATCCTCAGCATCCCATTTGCTTTCCTGAGCCTGCCTGAAGTAATTTCTGAGCATAGAGCCATAAATAACTTCTGAGCATCACCAGTTGTGCCATTATTTTACACTGAAATAAATTAGATCAAAAAAATTCTACTAAGTATTTAATTTAATTTCTTTGAAAAAACAATACCATAATCAAGCTAACACTGGAAATTGAGCAAAAATCCCTTCCTTACACCTATATTCATTGCAGCACTATTTACCATAGCAAGACTCTGGAAACAGCCAAGATACCCTTCAACTGATGAATGGCTAAAGAAACTGTGGTACATATACACAATGGAATATTATGCAGCTGTCAGGAGAGATAAAGTCATGAAATTTTCCTATACATGGATGTACATGGAATCTATTATGCTGAGTGAAATAAATCAGAGAGAGAAAGACGCAGAATGGTCTCACTCATTTATAGGTTTTAAGAAAAATGAAAGACATTCTTGCAATACAACTTTTAGACACGAAAGAAAAAGAGCTGGAAGTAACAGCTCACCACAAACAGGGATGAGATTAGTTAGAGAAATAACTACATTTTAAACTATCCTAATAATGAGAATGTACGAGGGAAATAGAAAACCTGTGGTGTTCTTTACATGACTGAAACCCAAACACAATCATGTATGTAATAAAGTTGTTTAAATAAAAAAAGAAACAAAATAAAATATAAAAATGGAATATGTATGAATATGTTTTAACTATTTTAGCATAAAAGAATTAGATATATCAATTAAGAGAATCTATATAAGTCTAAACAGTCAAGATAAATAAAACTTATAAAACTGAAAAGGAAAAAAACTCAAAAATGGTCAAGAAAGTTCATAATAAAGAAACAAAATTCAATCAATAATGTGTAAACTAAGTTCAGTCAGTTTTTACTTTGTAGCAGAGTACTGACTTTTAATGTGACCTGAGAAATTGAATTATGTAAATAAATTACAATCTGGGTGCAGAGCGATAGCACAACAGAAGGGTGTTTGCCAGGCACACAGCTGCCCAGGACAGTCCTAGGTTTAATCCCTAGTGTCCCATATGGTCCTCCAAGCCACGAGTGGTTTCTGAGCACATAGCAGGAGTAGCCCCTAAGCATCACTGGGTGTGGTTGTCTCCCCCCAAAAAAAACAAAACCTTAAAATAAATAAATTACAATCTATGGTAAAAATCTACCATTATTCTGATTCTTAATTTTTAGAAACTATTAAAAGCTTCATGGTAATTATTGTTACTTAGGTAACAAAATTAGCAAAATTATTTGCAATAGACAAAGTAAATTATAAAGTTGAAACACTGAGTTATTTCTCTGCAAAAAAAAATGTGCTTACATAGGCTTTCCAGTATATATGACATAGTGACTAAAATATCAGTTTGGGGATTCTGAAGTTATTTAAAACATGGAAAACAAAAGAATGGTTAATAATTACTATGACACAATTCCTGATAATGATAAACAAAAGCATAACAGCATAGTCCTAAAAGGCCACACTGTACTAGTAATTCTATAACTACAGATGAAGGGTCTGGAATACAGGAATATAAAACAACTATTCCTAGGGGACAATCTTTTCTATAAACAAAATTTCAGCTTCTTTTTCTTCATATCTATCTCCTAATCAAAAGCATCATTATATTTTGCATTTTAAACACATGCATAATACTAAAAATACATGATTTATTTAACTTAACATAATGTTGTCTAGTTACACTCGATTTGCAGCAAATTGAGGATTTTGTATTTTCTTTTTTTTATATTCTAAGCTTTGTTTTAGGATGGGTCCAAAAACCAAGACCACCAACTACAGAAGACTGATTAAAACAACAGTGATGGAACAGAAATTCTGGAACTATAAAGAAAGACTCCATCCTATGACAAGTGCAAATACTAAGATCACTAGCTACAGAGAGCTGATTTCATTATCCACGCAGAATGAAAAAATTGCAGACATCACAAAAGAATCTAGGAGAGAGTAAAAGAGCATGTATGGAGCAAATGACATTATATTTCAAGTGCAGAAAAACCCTGTATCTCTTAGGCCAGGGGAATTCCCTTTCTAAACTCCCCAATTTTTACTGTGTCTAGACAAAAAAAAATAGCACAATTAATTTTTTTTAAAAATTTTCCCCCTGTGCTTTCTTTATTTTTTTATTTACACATCTTGATTACATATATGATTGTGATTAGGTTTCAGTCATGTAAAGAACACCCCCTTCACCAGTGCAACATTCCCATCACCAATGTCCCAAATCACCCTCCATCCCACCCCACCCCCACCTGTACTCCAGACAGGCTTTCCAGTTCCCTCATTCATTCACATGATTATGGTAGTTCTCTGTGTAGTTATTTTTATAGCTGCACTCACCACTCTTTGTGGTGAGCTTCATGGAGTGAGCTGGTGTTCCAGCCCTCCTCTCATTGTCTCTGAGGATTGTTACAAAAATGACTTTTATTTTTCTTAAAACCCAAAGATGAGTGAAACTATTCTGTGTCTATCTCTCTCCCTCTGACTTATTTCACTCAGCATGATAGATCCATGTACATCCATGTATAAAAAATTTCATGACTTCATCTCTCCTGAAAACTATTATTCCTGAAGGCTAATATTCCATTGTGTATATGTACCACATTTCTTTAGCCATTTGTCTGTTGAAGGGCATCTTGGTTGTTTCCAGAGCCTGGCTATTATGAATAGTGCTGCAATAAATATAGGTGTGAGAAGGGGTTTTTGTATTGTGTTCTTGTGTTCTTAGAGTATATACCTAGGAGTGGAATAGCTGGGTCGAATGGGAGCTAAATTACCAGATTTTGGAAAAATCTCCATATCGCTTTCCATAGAGGTTGGACTAGATGACATTCCCACCAGCAGTGATAAGAGTTCCTTTCTCTCCATATCCCTACAAGCACTGATTGTTTTCATTCTTTGTGATGTGCACCAATCTCTGTGGTGATATCTCATTATTGTTTTGATTTGCATCTCCCTGATGATTAGTGATGAGGAGCATTTTTTCATGTGCCTTTTGGCCATTTGTATTTCTTCTTTGTCAAAGTGTCTGTTCATTTCTTCTCCCCATTTTTTGATGGGAATAGATTATTTTTTCTTGTAAAGTTTTGTCAGTGCCCTGTATATTTTGGATATTAGCCCCTTATTTGATGGGTGTTGGGTGAATAGTTTTTCCCACTCGGTGGGTGACTCTTGTATCATGGACACTATTTCTTTTGAGGTGCAGAAGCATTTCAGTTTAATGTATTCACATCTGTTGATCACTGCTTCCACTTGTATAGAAAGTGCAGTTTCCTCCTTAAAGACGCCTTTAGTCTCAATGTCATGGAGTGTTTTACTGACATGTTGTTCTATATACCTTATGGTATCAGGTCTAATATCAAGGTCTTTAATCCATTTGGATTTTACCTTCGTGCTTGATGTTAACTGGTGGTCTATGTTCGCTTTTTTTGCAAGTGGCTAACCAGTTCTGCCAGCACCACTTGTTGAAGAGGTTTTCCATGATCCACTTAGGATTTCTTGCTCCTTTGTCAAAAATAAGGTAATTGTATGTCTGGAGGACAATGTCTAAGAACTCAAGCCTATTCCACTGATCTGACGGTCTGTCTTTATTCCAATACCATGCTGTTTTGATAACTACTGCTTTGTAGTACAGTTTAAAGTTGGGGAAAGTAATGCCTCTCATTTTTCTTTACCCTAGGAGTGCTTTAGCTATTCGAGGGTGTTTATTGTTCCAGAAGAACTTCATAAGTTTTTGATTCACTTCTTTGAAGAATGTCATGGGTATTTTAAGGGGATCACATTAAATCTGTATTATACTTTGGGGAGTATTGCTATTTTAGTGATGTTAATCCTGCCAATCCATGAGCAGAGTATGTGTTTCCATTTCCATGTGTCCTCTCTTATTTCTTGGAGCAGGGCTTTATAGTTTTCTTTGTATAGGTCCTTCAGTTCTTTGGTCAATTTAACTCCAAGATATTTGAGTTTGTGTGGCACTATTGTGAATGGGATTGCCTTCTTGACTTCCTTCTCTTCCCTATCATTATTGGTGTATAAAAAGGCCATTGATTTGTGTGCTAATTCTGTAGCCTGCCACCTTGCTATATGAGTCTATTGTTTCTAAAAGCTTTTTGGTAGAGTCTTTCGGGTTTTCTATAGTAGAGTATCATGTCATCTGCAAACGATGAGAGCTTGATTTCTTCCTTTTCTATCTGAATTCCCTTGATATCTTTTTCTTGTCTGATTGCTATAGCAAGCACTTCCAGTACTATGTTGAAGAGGAATGGTGAGAGCAGACAGCCTTGTCTTCTACAGAATTTAGAGGAATGGCTTTTAGTTTTTCTCCATTGAGGATAATATTTGCCATTGGCTTGTGGTAGATGGCTTCAACTAGATTGAGAAAGGTTCCTTTCATTCCCATCTTGCTGAGAGTTTTGATCAAGAATGTGTGTTGGACCTTATCAAATGCTTTCTCTGCGTCGATTGATATGATCATGTGATTTTTATTTTTCTTCTTGTTGATGTTGTGTATAATGTTGATAGATTTACGGATGTTAAACCATCCTTGCATTCCTGGGATGAAACCAACTTGGTCATAGTGTATGATCTTCTTGATGATGCATTGGATCCTATTTGCCAGGATTTTGTTTAAGATCTTTGCACCAGCAGTCATAAGGGATATTGGTCTGTAATTTTCTTTTTTGGCAGCATCTCTGTCTGGTTTTGGTATCAAGGTGATGTTGGCTTCATAAAAGCTGTTTGGGAGTGTTCTCATTTTTTCAATTTCATGGAAGAGCGTGGCTAGGATTGGTAGTAGCTCCTCTTGAAAGATTTGAAAAAATTTATTAGGAAATTCATCTGGGCCTGGGCGTTTTTTTTTTGGGCAGATGTTTGATTACAGTTTCAATTTCCTCAGTAGTGATGAGGATGCTTAGATTTGCTACATCTTCCTTCCTTAAATGTGGAAGGTTATAAGTGTCCAATAATTTTTCCATTTCTTCTAGGTTCTCATGTTTAGTAGCATAAATTTTCTCAAAGTAGTCTCTGATAACCCTTTGGTTCTCTGCAATATCTGTCGTGATCTCCCCCTTTTCATTTCTAACACAGGTTATCAGATTTCTCTTTCTCTCTCTTTCTTTGTGAGTTTTGCCAATGGTCTGTCAATATTGTTTATTTTTTCAAAGAACCAACTTCTGCTTTCGTTGATCTTTCAGATTGTTTTTTGGTTTTCCACTTCATTGAGTTCTGCTTTCAGCTTTGTTATTTCCTTCTGTCTCCTTATTTTGGTTTCTTTTGTTGGTCATTTTCTAATTTTTTGAGCTGTGTCATTAAGTTATTCAGGTATACCTCTTCTTCCTTAGTGATGTGTGCTTGTAGAGCTATAAGTTCTCCTCTCAGGACCGCTTTTTCTGTGTCCCATAGATTCTGGCAGTTTGTGTTTCATTATGATTTGTTTCCAGGAAAGTTTTGATTTCCTTTTTGATTTCATCTCGGACCCACTGGTTGTTCAGTTGCAGGGTGTTTAATTTCCAATTTTAAAGTTTTTCTTCTGTGTGGCTTGTAGTCTCACATCTAATTTCAGATCCTTGTGATCCACAAAGGTAGCCTGCAAGATTTCTATCCTCTCGATTTTATGGAGGTATGTTTTTTGTGTCGCATGGAGTCTATCGTGGAGATGAACCATGTTCATTGGAGAAGAATGTGTATCCAGGTTTTTTGGGATGGAGTGTCATATATATATATACTAGTCCTCCTTCTTCCATTACTCTTTTCAGGGCTAGTATGTTTTTGTTGGGTTTCAGTCTGGTTGACCTATCAAGTGTTGAGTGTTGATAGGGCCATGTTGAGGTCTCCCACAATTGTTTTGTTATTATTGATTTCTTCTTTCTGATTTGTCAGTAATTGTATTAGATAATTTGCCTTGTCTCTCATTGAGTGCATATATATTTAATAGTCTGATTTCTTCCTGTTGCACATATCCACTGATTAGTACATAGAGTCCATCTTTGTCCCTTACCACTCTTCTGAGTATAAAGTTGGTGTCATCGGATATTAATATGGCCACCACCAGCTTTTTTGAGGGTTTTGTTTGCTTGGATTGATTTTTCTCCAGCCTTCGATTTTGAGTCTATGTTTGTTCTGACTATTCAGATGGTTTCTTGTAGGCAGCAGAAGTTTGGATTTATCTTTTTGACCCATTTTGCCACTATGTGTCTTTTAATTGATGAATTTAATTTTACTGACATTGAGAGAGATGATTGTCAAGGATTTAATGTCATCTTTGTAGATCAGTTTGCTGTGTCTTTTGGTCTCTCTTGTCTTAGAGTAGACTTGGTCAGTTTTTCCTTTAAGGGCTGGTTTTTCATCTGTGAAGTTTCTGAGCTGTGGTTTATCCATAAAGCTATGTATTCCTCTTCAAACCTGAATGTGAGTCGTCCTGGGTGCACGTATTCTTGGTGAGGCATTTCATTTCATTCAGTCTTGTCACAATATCCCACCACTGTCTTCTGGCCTTGAGAGTTTCTTGTTACATATCTGTGGTAAGTCTTAGGGATGCTCCTTTGAATGTAATAATTCTTTTTGATCTTGCTGGTTTCAGTATTCTATCTCTGTGGGATTTTTCATTGTAATGAGGATGTGTCTTTGGGTGTTGTTCTTTGGGTCTCTTTGAGCTGGTACTCTTCGGAGCATGCAGGATTTGATTGCATGTAGTCTTTAACTGAGAGTATCTCTTTGGTGATGTCTTTGACAGTTGATTCTTCCTGGAGATCTCTACCTTGGTCTCTGGGACTTTAATGATTCTTATGTTGTGTTCTGTTGAGTTTATCAAAGACTTTTCTTTTCATCTGTTCGCATTCCTTGAGTAATTTTCCATTGCTGTTCATTTGTCTTAAGGTTCTTTTCCAATTTCTTCTCTTGTGTGATTGTTTCTGCATCACATCTTCCAGTACTCTAATTCTCTCCTCAGCTGCTGATACCCTGCTGGTAAGGCCATTCATTGAGGTTTTCAGTTGAGCTACCGTGTTTTTCAGATCTGTTATTTCAGTTTGGAGTTTTCTGATTTCTGTCTTTGTGTTCTGTTCAGATTGATCTATGCTTTCTTTGAGTTCTTCAAACCTCTTTGAGATTGCTATTTTAAGTTCCTTATCCCAAGAGGTTAATCAGGTGGTTGGAAATTATTAGTTCTTCCGAGCCTTTTGTCTTCATTTCTCTGTGCATAGTGCTTTGTCTGCAAGGTTTTCCCATTGTCACACTTGTAGTGTGGTTTTTCCTGCATGTTGTGGTAGGGTTCATTGGTTAGAAAGAGTGCACAGAAGCGGCCTCGCTTTTCTGCTACCTCTAGTTGACAGTTCTTTGGGGGAGTGCTCCCTAGGCCTCTGAGGAGACCTTTAGGGATTCAGAAACACAAGCGGACTGGCACAGGAGAAGTTTCCCTTGAAGTCCTCAGAGTGAACAAAGGCACATCAGGCGGAGCCTCCGCAGGCCAAAGAGCCCAGCTATGGACGGCGACCCCCACAGCCAGAATCTACTCACTGGGCAGCTTCAAAATGCAGTTTTTTTGGGGGTGTGCTCCCTAGGCCTCTGAGGAGACCTTCAGGATTCAGAAACTCAGGCAGGACAGGTGCAGGAGAAGTTTCCCCTTGAAGTCCTTGTATTTTCTTTTACCTGCATAATATTCCATTGTGTAAATCTAAAACTGTTCATTTATCTTGACTAGACATTTCAGTTGTTTCCATAGCTTGATATTATTCTTAGAGATTTAAAAAAAACATAGTATTCACCACATTTTTAGTATAAATACTGTTTGTCCTTGAATAGATACCAAAAGTTGAAAACATTATCTCATATGGAAGTGCTATTCTTACTATTTTGGGGAGTTCTCCATTCTGTTCTTCATAGAGACTGGGACCAGTGGTGGAAATTTCTTCCTTTTAAACTATGCCTCCACAGTACTGTTCCAGATGACTTATATATAATTTATATATAATCATTACATTTATATATAAATCATTAGCAATGAGTAATAAAATTTATTTTGATCTTCATCTCCCTGCTAAAAAAGTGACAATAAATAGTTTCATATATCTCTACAGGTCAAAACATATCTTCTTCAGAAAAGGAGATTTAACATATTTCTAATTATCTTTGAAATCTAGAAAAAAACCAAAAGAATAGATAATCTCTAGCTGTATAGTAAACCCTTTGCTTTTTGATTTAAAAACATTGTTTTACCCATAGCAGTAGAATGGTGGGAATTGTGTGGTGGGCTAGTTGTGATATCAGAAAAATGGTGGAGGGTCTTAGATACATTCTTGATTATGAAGGAAGCATAGCGTTATATAGCAAAGTGTTGTAAGTTAGTATTATTGTAATAATGTTATTTAAATTTCAGCCAACACACATTATAGTATCAATATTATCACAAAATAAAATTAAAGTTATACATTGTAGAATTATTATAATAAAATATAATTTAGCACATTTGGGGGAAAATATCTCTAAATAAAATATTTGAACTGAAAACATCTTGAGGGATGAGATACAAAAGAGGAAAATATCTGACAGAAAGAACAGCAAGTAGAAAAGTCTTGAGGTAGAAAAAAAGCTATACATTTGGGATAACTTGTTCATGTTGAAAGGAATTAAAAATCATATGATGGAAATGTTAAAGCAACAGACAGATTTGATTGTGAATTGAATAAAAAAGCTGAATTAATTTAAATATATGGTTTATGAAATATATTTTATTCTTTCACATAATATTAAAAATCCCTAAATTATATATGTATGCTATAAAGAGCATGTTTATTTTAATTATACCCTATATATTTTGATAACATTAAAAGGGATATATGGGGGGATTAGTGTTTTGTCTTCAGATGGCATTTTAATATTTAAAAAATAATTCTATTTAAAATATAATCAAATGTCAAAGCATATTGTGCTTCTTGTCATGTTGAAATATCCTTTCTAATACTTAAAATAGTAATTCACAATATGCATTTTTCAAACTGACTTTATTCTCACATTTTTACAAAGTATTCTTGTAGATAATAGTTCTTTATTTGTCTTTTGATAACATTTTTCCTTTAAACAACATTTTCAAGTATATATAATGAATACACTAGCTATTCTGTTACAGTTTCCTTAGATAATTTTTGTAATATATCTCAATTTTTGGTCTACATTTAATTTTAGTTGCAAATGACTCATTTTTCTCATTTTGTATATTACCAACAGAAAGATTTTAAATACATTTTAATAACCTCTAAACATTTTCTGCCTTTTTATTGTGAAAATAATAAAACACTAAAAATAATAAGTTTTCCAAAAATTCATCAACATGAAGATGCAAACTTATTACCATCATTGGAAAGTATAATCAGTGTGCTTGAGGCCAGAAAAGTATGCCTAATAATTCAATTCAGAAAATGTGACTAGGAATTTATCTGACAGGCATTGTGCCATGCGCTATGGGAGACTCCCTGGGAAAGCATTCCTCTTCCTTAAAATCAAATTTAATCACTACCGTAAAATGTTCCTTATTTTTATGTCTTAATACATGTTAATAGTCAACAGGAAGATTAACCTCATAGGGTTCCTTTTTCAAATGTCATTTTTGTGCTCTCATCATCACCTATGAGTTTTTCATGATTTTTTTCTCGATTCATACCAGTTGCTAAGTAACATGAAAAGTACAGCTGCAGTTTTACTTCCTTCAAACTGCTGCTCCTAAATATGAATAAGACCATAGACATTCTATTTTGTGTTCAGATCGTACCACTTTCAAAGCTTCTGTGTCAGATTTTCTGAAGCATAATGGAGAAGGACAGTGAAATTACGGCTAAATAAGAGATCAGAAGAAAACATATTAGCTTTATTTTTTTTCTTAATTTTGCAGATATAAGAGGATACTATCTCTTCAACTTCATAGTTGGACATTACACATTAGAATGTATAGGTGAAGTTATCACAAAGATTAACTCATGGCTTGGCTTGACCTTTTAAAACTACTTATTTCTCAAAACAATTTCTTAATTCTCATAAACCCTTATAAAAAGCTAAATATTTTTTCTTCCTCTTTTAATGGAATGATTTTAAACTACAGTTTAGATAATATTATTAAGCAAATTTATACGTAATAGTTAGGAATCACTTTAAATTCTTTGTGTTTAATTTCTCTTTTGTTTATATGATAGCAATAATATCTAAAGGAGTACTCTATGGAGACAGTCTTTCTGCAGTCACAGTGGAAGAAACATATGTGAAGTAATGACCCTTTGACAGAGTTCAAGATCATCTTCCCTCATCAGAATTCACATTGTGTGTCTGCCATCACATCAGTGGAAATGAAGCAAGCTCATATGTGCCATACAAGTCCATCTCTCTCAAACTCAAGTTCCTAATTGCTGGTGGGAAAGATTCTCGTAAAGTGTATTGAGGTTTTCAAACTTTAATATGTATCTTTCCCCTAACACAACTATTTCTATACCATTTCTCTTTAATCCCTAGACTGTGATATCCTGGGGGTGAATGTTCTGTGCCTTTCTTCTTTCAGACTCTTTCTATTGTACTTAATGAATTACAAAGATCATTTAATTGAACCAGTTGAAATAAAAAGTGCTTTAAGAGATATAATCAATTCTCTGGATAGAAAAAATAAGTTAGAGAATTACTTGTCTGTAAAGCAAAATTTTATGACAGGTGTATATCCAAAATTCTTTATTTTCAGAAATATTTGAATAAATACCATTTTACGTGTTTCTATAAGGCAGATAATTTTCCCCATAATTCTAATTATTAGGGAGATTTCCAATAGAATTAAAGTAATTTGAATCATTTTAAATCATCATTTTACACTTCATACCATTGCTTTTCATTAAATGGGAATAACTGGAAACTAAATGTCCCTTACTTCAAAAATATTATTATATTGACTGTAATATTTATAAAATGAACTTTAGATGAACATTTCAAACAATGTTCAAGCTCATTAATATTTAACTGGAATAGCTAAAAGCATTTATTTTCCATTAACAGTATATTATATATGCTATGTGATTATATATGTAATATATTTTGTATAATATTTTATTTTATATAAAAACCTAAAATAATTAGTAAACAACAGTAACTAAAATATCTACTTGTATATTGAATTCAAATAATTTAGATCATAAAATTATATAGACCAAATTCTCAGCCTTCTTTTAGCTTTAAATTTTTATTTATCTGATTAGAATTGGCAGTGCTCAAGGATTACTCCTCCTGGACTTGTGCTCAGGCATCACTCTAGGCTTTGGGCTCTGTATGAATCAAAAATATAAATAAATAAAAATAGTCATAAATAAAAACCTATATACCATTTAAAATCAGTTTTAAAAAAAAGTACACCAAGATGTGCAAACCTAAATTATTTTTTATAAATTGATAAACTTATACAATTATATTGCTACATTAAGTAATAAAAAGATAGTCTTAATATGCCATGAAAGTAATGATAAAATAATTTATTAGCATTTTTCATTCAACACAGATATCCTCAAATGTATTTACCCCACAGTACTAATTGTTCCCTCCAATAAATGACCAGACACTTTAAAATACATTTAGTATTGCATTCAAAGTATTTTTCTCTATGTAAGAACACTATTTTTAATGCATATTTTTTGAAGGGGCCACAGCTATCTACTCAAAGCTTAATCTTGTCTCTGAAGTTAGGAATCACTCCTGGCTATGCCTTAAGTTAACCATATGGATTGGTACCAAGATTAAACTCATCTTGAACAAAATCCAGGCAAGCACCCTACCACTATATTATCTCTTGGCCCCTAAAGACATTTATATTTAATATAATCATCTTAATGAATAACTTGAAAAAATACATTATAAATTGAAATTGAATAATTGACTTTTACTCTAAAAGAATGTACAACCAGAAAAAGTGTTAACACTTAATAAATAAGTACAAGACATAAGGGAATCTCCCAGAGGTATTGATGCTGTTTCCATTTATTCAGAATGAACTGAAGAGGTGGTTATCTGGACTTTTGTGGATATTTAGAGTTGGCTTTATGGCAATGCAGTAGAACTCACCATGAAGAAAATCTCTTAACTGCAATCTATTTTGTTATTTTTTCAGAATAAGTTTATTCTGTCATTAAATAATCTGCTACAATATTTTATGAGTCATTGATTATTTGACATCTAATTGGCAGTCAGGGAAATGAAATAAGGAAGGAAGGAATGAAGGAATGAGCAAAGGAAGGAAGGAAAGGAGTAAGGAAGGAAGCAAGCAAGAAGGAAGGGAAGAAAGGAAGGGAGGGAGGGAAGGAGGGCGAATGGGAGGAAGGGATGGAAGAAGGGAGGACAGAGAGGGAGGATAAATGTAAGAATGAAGGAATGATGGATAAAAGAAAATGGAAAGAAACGAAAGAAAGGAAGAAAATGAAAATTAATTTTAAGTTATTTATAATTTTTTTTCATTTTATGTGTTCTTATTCTTGGTTGCCATGACTAGGAGCTTTAGAAATTTGATTTGACACTTATTTAACTGTTCTATAAATATACTGTGTCCTCACAAATTAGCTATATGCATTTCTAGATTTGTTGATTGACTTAGGGACCATAACTGACAGTGCTCATGACTTTTTTTTTTTATCATGGCATGCCTTTATACCTTACCAGACTCTATGGTAGATTTCACATGAGATGGGAAGAATATAAGGGCTAATCTAGGAATAACTCTTCAATTTCTCTTTCCTACCCCCTAATTATCACTTGTTTGGAGGGTCCAAAGGTTTTCAGTCTGCCTTAAATCTTTTTTTTTTAATTTTGTATTTTTTACTATAATTTTTTTTTGATCATAGTGTCTTACATATTGTTGACAATAACATTTTAGGTACATATTTACATAAAAATCAGGGGGGATTCCCATCACCAAATTGTCCTCCCTACACCTCCGCTTTTTGTCCTACCTCCCAATTTCAGACTTTTGTCTGAGATTACTCTATGCCCAAGGTTTACTCCTGGTGAGATTTAGGTAAACATATGTGGTATAAGAAGTTGAATCCATTCAAGTGTTCATCTTAGAGACTATACTATCTTTTCAATTCATGGAATTCACAAAATTCAGTTTTGCACATAGACTTGCTTATGGTGAAGCATAAACATAGTATTTTGTGGCAGTATTGGAATCATAAATAAATGTTCTGATAGGATCACAATTGATACATAGGAAGGATGTTGGGAATCAGTCTCAACTTTATGTATGGCAGGAACTCTTGTATTTCAGCCATTTTTCCAGATCATTAAAATTTGTATTTATTAAAAAAACACAAAATTAAAAACAAAGGGGTCAGAGAGATAGCATGGTGGTAGGACATTTGCCTTACATGCAGAAGGACAGTGGTTCGAATCTCGGCATCCCTAATGGTCCCCAGAGCCTGCCAGGAAGGATTTCTGAGTGTAGAGCAAGGAGTAACCCCTGAGTGCTACTGGATGTGACACCCCCCAAAAAAAAAAACAAAAAACAAACCCCCCCCAAAATTTGTATTTATTTTTAGCACTCAAACAAAATGGAACAAAATATATGTATTACTGAACCAACAGTTGAGATGCTCAAAATGATGGTCTGGATCCCAAGGACCAATGACACTCCACCAACCAGAGACTAATTCAATATGGAGATCTGATGATTATGTCATTTGATATACCCAGGATCACCCTTTCAGTGCTATAGGTATACACATGACAAGGTGCATGATACTGAGCAGTTCCAGTGATAGGAACCAGGTTGAGCACACAGTCAAGCACTTCAAAATCTGTACCTTTTCCTGACTCAGAATTTTGATACATTAATCTTTATTTAATTTTGCATGCATTGTAATTTTTAAATGTTTGAGAAGTTATTTTAGGAGAGTAAAATGGGCACTACTTCCCACATAGATGTGATTTTGTGTGTACGGATTTTTCTCAAGCTATTGGGCAACTTAATCCACAAAATAAAAACTTGATTCCATGAAAACTATCCCTTAAATATTGCTAACCACATATCTAGATTATCACTTCTAGCCAGACCAACTGGTTATAAAATAAAGTTCAAAAAGCTCCACCTTAGAATCAAATAGATTTTTTAGAGTGGGTTACAAAACTAAGGATGATTTTACTTACTAGATAACCAGTTTATTGTGTAAAAAGTCAGAATAATGTGCAGCTAGATGAAAGATATGCATCTTGTAAGGTCTGAGGTACTAATGCAAAGCTTTTATGCCATCTCTAAGTGTAATAGGGACCTCAAACCATCATTTGCCCATCAACTTAGTAGGTCCCTGAGCCCAATATTTAGGGAGGACTCATGAAGGAGTCATTTCTGATTAAATTATAAGCTACTTTGGGCTGATTTATTCTTTCTATTCTCTTCCTCCCACATGATCAGAGTAAAAGTTTCAAAGTCTCCACCTCTATTCAAATGGCTGTCTTTCCAGACAACCCAAATCCAAACAATCCAGACAATGCTTGAATTAACATAACAAAGGGCTTTTCAATTAGATCCATTTTTTAAAAAATTATGTAAATGTTTGAAATTAGATGCAAAGAATAAAGCGAAAGGGACAAAGAGTCTGCTGTTCATTTGATTACATTGTTCGCTAATATCCTGTTTCCTAAAGCAAGAGATAAGAATCAAATGGGAGTGGGCTATGTTTATATGAAAAAAATATAGGCTGCAGAAACACCACTTATTGATCCCATCAATGTATTTTTGTTTGTATCACTTAGAAAGTAGGCCATTTTCATTGAAAGAGACTTTTTTTTTTTTTGCCACACCCAGTAGCACTAAAGAATTAATCCTGGCTCTGTGCTCAAAATCACTCCAGGCAGGCTCAGGGGACCATATGGGATGCCAGCGATGAAAACCTGGTTGTGTACATGCAGGTACACAATTCTTCTCAATTAGATGGATCTATATGCACATTTCCTAAACACTTTGTATTTTTTATACTAATCACTTAAGACCATGTTCAGATAAGTATTTCATAAAATTTCTCTTACTCTTGGAAGATATCAGAGATTTACTAAAGGCATAATAGAGGCTTTTTGGTGTTTGGAATGCTTTTCTTGGACTGAAAAGTTAAAGTTCAAAAAGTGTACATCGACTGAGAACATGAACTATTAACACTGACAGCTCCATTCTGACCATCTTCATTGACACTTGTCAAATTCTTCCATGACTTCTAACCCCTTAACATCACATGGATTTGATGACATGCCCCTTGAAGTGCCTGTAAAGCCTTAGGTGGCTAGAAGATTTACTGTTTATTCCAGTCATTTCCTGATGAAAGGCCTATGCAATTCCCTATCTTAGAAGATTGACATACAAAGCATGAGACTATAAATATATTTTCTCTGGCCCTTTGAAACTCTGAAATTTTGTCACAACAGTGTGTGCAATCATGAAATTGAAGTATTATTTTAATAAAGGGTGAAATTTTTTTATGATCAGACTTCTTTGAGGAATAGGATTTTACTACCTATAAGCATTAGTTAGAAGACAAAGATAGACTAAGTTTTGTGTTTGTCAATTTAGTCTGCAATAAGAGGTCCATAAGTTGGCTGGACTAGATATATCAGAAATTTATTTTCACATTTCTAGAAATTGGAAAATCCATGGTTTAGTTGCTGGCACATTTACTGTCTTGTGGGAGCTTTTTTTCCTAGTTTCCAGATGGCAGTCTCTCAAATTTTTCAGTGTAAATAATGACTACTCAAATCTGAAATCCATATGTTAGCTACCCATTTGTCATAAATAATTGATTACTATTTTTAATTCAATTTAAGTTGAGACAATATTTTTAGTTGGATTTCACTTCTATCTCATAACTTTTCATTACTTTTGTTATTTTATAATCTTCAATTTCAGATTTTATGGAATATGATCTTCAATAACATTCACTTTGCTTTGTGGATTTAAGGATTTTCTTCAAGTACTCACTGATGAACCAGTCCAATGTTAGGATAGAGCATTAATAAAATCTACAACAAAACAAAAGAATCAGAACTTATTGTCTTTAAATCATACTTTATTTTCATTATTCACAGTTAGGATTTTTATGGAATCAGAACTGAGCTTTTTATTTCCATTTTATTTCTTTTCAACAGTCTATTCTTATATTTTTAGAGTTTTCACTGCTTTATAGAAATAATATTTTTTATATCTTGACCATAAAAATTCAGGTTAAATTTGAGAAATTAATTTCTCTAATTGCTGTAGCGATTCTATCAGTACTTTATTACTTGACTTTCTTAATTTTTAAAATAGTTTACTGGGTTGGAAAGCTAGTACAGAAAGAAGTTCACTTGCCTTGATTTGAATTTTTTTGTTTTGTTTAAGGATGCTTTGTTTTCTTAAGGGATTTTTTCATTCCTAAACCCTGGATGTTTTCAGAGCTTAATACTGGTTCTTACTATTGGTTCAGGGATCAATTCTGGATGGTCTTGGGACAATATAAAATGCAGGGACCTAACCACATATATGGTAAGAAAACCTTGAATGCTGCTCTTCTCTCTCTAGCTCTATAAATGTGTTTATATGTTTAGGATTTCAGATTCTTTTATTTTATCTTTACCCTAAAAAATTTTACATGTTTATAAAAGTTGTGTATTAATAATCTAATTTCTATAAATACCTTTATATTATTATTTTTAATTCTTTTTAATTATTTAATGTAAACTCTTGTTATCCTGATCATTGTTCCTATTAAAAATAGGACACAAATGAATGACTGTTCTAGGTGAGTCATACTTAATAATCTGTTTCAGGTTTAAATGAACAATTAACGGATGTCATTTTCTATTTATTGGAAATGCATATAAATATTTATTTTATATAGGTATACACATTAGATACCTTTAATTGATGGTTTTTGACAGAAAATTTTAGAAATTTTCTTCAAAGGTTTTCAGTTTTTTTAATAAGTTCTTTTTTTAATGGTATTGGTATGCTAGAATCTTCATGATTGAAAGAAATTTTAGATATGATCTTTATTAACCTAATTCTCCAATATAATGTACTAGACTCTAGGTGTGAATAAACTTCAAATGGAAACCCAAGATTATGCTGCAATAAAATTGGACTCTATATTAAATAGCAAATTTTTGGAGGAGTGGCATACCGGGCTGTGCTCAGGGTTTAATTCCTGGCTTTGAGCTCTGGAATCACTACTGGAGAGTTTTGTTAAACCATATGTTGGGCCAAAATTGAACCTGGGTTGGCTATGTGCAAGGCAAGTACTCTATTACTAGATTATAGCTTACTCCATAGAGATATTTATTGAATCTCATGTTACTTGTTCTTCTCAAGTATGATGCATCTCCTTCCAGATAGCAAGCAATTCTAAGGACCCTATCTATTAAAATGCCCAGAGTTGTCTATCCTTTAGAATTTATAATTATGAGTTTCATATTAAACATTACATATTCCTTCACAGTTCAGAGTCCAGCAAATAACATAACACGTCCTTTATCAAATATGGTAAGAAAATACTACTTTTTAAGAGAGAAAAGATATATTTTCCCAAGTAACAATTTGATCTGTCATAAAGAAACCTTGTGAGTTTCATGTCTAGATTTTCCTTCTTCCACCATTTTATTATCTTTATGTTCAGCATTTCCATGAATGTGGACTCATTTGTGTTTACATCTGGAGAGTGTTAATCATTCTTCTGCCTGGATGGTGTTGGGACACTTCCCCAGGTGCTCAGCTTATGGATCGTGATTCATCCATATGCTCCGGGATGTTCTTAGGCTCACCTTCAAGACCACTTAAAATATTAGAAGCTGTCGTTTTCTGAGTTTAGGTATTAAAACATTTTTAAGGAATTAAAACATGTCTGGTTATTATTGTTAAAATAACATGCAAATTTGCAATGAATGCAAATTTTCTTTAATTATAAATAAGTTTTATTTAACATTGAAAATAATATAAAATAATAATGAAGCATACCTCAAAATTGAAAAGTTAGTTAAAATTGAAAGTAAAAGGAATAGTAGTCTCTAAAACCATAACTGAACATTTTACTATTTTTGACCTAGTTGCATGAAAGCAGTTTGTAATTGAAAAAATTAAAAAATATAAATACATTATATTAAGATAAATAGTTTATAACAATTAAAACTAAAGGGGTCATAATTGCCTTACATGCAGTGAACTCAGGTTCAATTTTATGCCTCCCAGATTGACCCAAGCATTACCAGAAATAATCCCTGAGTGCTAAACCCTGAGCATTGTGAGATTGGCCCAAAAAATAAAAGAAAACAACAACAACAGGTTCACAATTGACTAATCTTTGATAAAGTAACAAGAAATACAAAGTGGATTAAAGTAAGCAACTTAAACAAGTAGCGTTGGAAAACTGGTCATATTGATGCAAACACTGAAGTTAGAATTTCTTTTAACTACATGCAACAAAGGTCAAATCAAAATGCATTAAAATCCTTGATATCTGACCTTAAAGAATAAAGTACTTATATGAAAAGATAGGCAGAACTCTCTGACACTGAAGGTAAAGGCATCTTCAGGGTGAAACACTACTGGCCAATTAGTGGAAGCAAAGATGAATAAACAGGACTACATTAAACTAAGAAGAACCTCAAAGGAAATAGTAATAGGATAGGAACACTACCCATACAATTAGAGAAACTACTAACCCATTACCTATCTAATAAGGGGTTAATGTCCAAGATATACAACACTGAACAAAACTTAGTTGGAAAAATATCTAACCCAATTCAAATATGGGAAGAAACGGACAGAAACTTCATCAAAAAAGAAATATAGATGCCCGAAAGGCATATGAAATAATGCTACACATCACTAATCATCAGGGAGATGCAAATATAAATTATAATGAAACATCAATTCACACTACTGAGACTAACACACATCACAAAAAAATCAAGAACAACCAGTGCTGCTGTGTATGTGAGAAGAAAGCAACTATTATTCACTGCTGTTTGGAAAGCTGATTTGTCTAGCCTTTTTTGAAAACAATAGAGATATTCCTCAAAACAACTAGAAATTGAGCTTCCATATAATCCATTAATACAATTTTTTAAACATACCCTACAAACCCCAAAACACCATGAAAGAAAGCCCTGTGCACTCCTATGTTCACCACAGCACTATTTACAATAACCAGATTCTGGAAACAACCCAAGTTTTCAAGAACATATGAATCACTAAAAATACCTCCGGTATGTCTACACAATGAAAACTCGTGCAGCTACTAGAAAAAATAAAGTCTTAAAGTGTGCTTATACTTGATTACATTTGAGATTATTCTTATACTGGATATTATATATATTAAAATGATAAAATTTTGATATTGATTTTGAAATTTTTCAAAAAACTCATACATTATAAAATTATATTTTATGATATTTTCTTATATTAAAGACTATACTTATACTTGAGATTATTATGCTGAGTGAAATGAGTCAATAGTTTTTTAGAATATAAGAAAAAAATATGGTATGGTAATAAAATTCAGAGATAATAGAGATGAAGGCCAGAACCACCATTCCTTGCTATAAAGATTGTCACAAATCATAGATAGTGGAGCAGTGTAGTTAGGGTAAAGAGACCATTATAGCAATAATTGATGGAACTGATCATTCTGAATAAAAATGGGGGGGCTAGTTGGAGATGAAGTGATATGCATAATACATACTCCTTCATTAACAATAGTGAAGATCACAGTGTCAAAAAGGGAGAAATTCAGAATGTGGAGAGAGGAGAGAGAGAGGTAGGGAGAGAGGAAAGTGAAGGAGAAAGGGAGAGAGAGAGAAAAGGAAAGAGAGAAAGAAGTAAATTGTTAAGAGACAGGCAGTGGGGAAGCTAGGAGAGGACTGGAGTTAAACTAAGGACATCAATGGCAGGAAACATGCATTGAAGTCATTCATTATGTGACTAAAACTAAATTTTGTACAATTTTTAAAAACATCTAAATTAAAATGTTCAATTTATATTGAAAATTCTAAATATTTAATTTTGATGGTAGTCACAATAAAGGTATGGCTATCCAAATTTTTATATAAGGAAGCAGTGAGCAGGGTGCTGAGTAGGAGGAAAACATAACCATCTGTTCCTTATAGCACATAATATGTCTTTTATCTCTTTAATCATATCCAAGTCCATAATTAATAAAAGTATAAAGGTGAAAAGGCAGTTTTTCTGAGTTCATATAGGGCATCTTTGATCAATATTTTAAAATAATAATAAATAATTACTCTAGTTTTTAGTAATGTTTTATATCTATTGCATAGCAAGAGCTGAGGAATGAAGAAATAAAATGCTGTAATTAAGCCATTTGTTCCTTCAATACATGACATTTAGATTTCTTGCTCCATTTTCACATGAAATAT